>NC_041358.1:23577882-23845382 GCF_900634415.1 Cottoperca gobio
CAGAGATTTGAACTGTTTGGTGCATAAAAAGTAAAAATGTATCACGGCCACGCCTCCTGTCATTCCTTGTGTTTTCCCTGTGTCACTTGCTTGTTTCTCTCTCTGTGTATGTGTCTGTGTTGTGGGCGTGTCGCCCCTTTACTCTCCCTTGATTGCAGTTCAGTCAACTCACCTGCTCCAGGCCTCACTCGTGCCATCCATTAACTCATCAACCCAGCAGTATATCAACCCCAGTCTTCAGCCACTCGTTGCGAGATCGTCTACTCAGCTACAGTGGTAGTTTGCGGCTCTGGCTGCTTGAATTGTGGATTCAAGTACATTTGCTTGTGTGATTTTTTTGTATTAACGCTTACTGGTTTTTGTGCTACAGGATCCCTAGGCTTCCTGTCCACCCGCCTGCCTGCTACCTGCTACCCACTTCACCCTCTGCCTCCACGAGCCGGATGTTCTCCGTCCTCCGTCCCCTTTCCCTGGAAACCCATTCAATAAACCTCCTACCTATTGCTCCAAGTTTGTGTCCTGCAGTTTGGGTCCTTCCCTTGTTGCACACGTGACAAAATGCCCCAAATTAACATTTTAAAGTGTGTTGTTTTGTCTGACCAAGTTTCCAAAATACAAAAATATAGTTTAATGTCATTGAAGACCCAGAAAGTCAGGAAATGTTTAGCAAATTTTAGATTTGTTTGGCATTTTAGCTTTAAAATGATTTGATTACCCGATTATCAAAATAGTTGTTATGATATTGTGAATAGTTATTTTTGTTTCAGCGCCACTGTACTGTATCCAACTTGATTGTCTAGAGGCATTTGTGTGGGCGGCTTTTGTATGCTGCTTACATAATAAAAGCAAAAGAGGTGAAAGTTTAATGTGCAACTGTTTTACATTCAGTTATAACAAGCACTCTCATCGAGAGCTCTCATGCTTGTTAAATCTCTCTAGATGTTCTTTGACTGAATCCAGCCAATAAGTTTAAGAAGGTAAACATTCAGAATACCAATATTCTCCCTATGAAAGCAGTCAATGTTCTGTACAACAGAAAAGAGAACAACATAAGTGACCAGCATGGCAGAGAAAAATCGCTCAGCTCCTCCTTACCCTCTGTCTGACCTGTACTGTGAAGAAGTGGGAAATTACTTTCCCATGCAAATGAGATTTCACAAGATTAACGCAGCATATAAAGTTGTAGGAAAGAAAGAAAAGCGACGGAAAGTGGAGGGCAGCAGGCAGGCAGGCAGGCAGCAAGAGCGAAGGGCTGCATGACTGATCAGGGGAATCATTCAGATTTAGGCTGCACACAAAAAACGTCAAACAAACAAATCAATTTTGTTCTGTGTTTCAATCAGATTCAATTATGTTTTCTATTGTGTTGGGCTGTGTTCAAAATGTTGAAATATTTTTTGAAGATTGTTTACCTTCACTTATATCATTTGTATACATTTTCGTTATATTTATCTCAGGTAGATCTGCTTTTGTTTAATAGCATAAAGATCATTGACTGTATAAAAGAAGTACAGACAGCTAGCGGCTAGCGACCGGTGATGGCACCCACCTGTCACTCAAAGGGGTCATTCCCTTAATTATGCATAACTTTAAGGCCTAATATAATTTAAACGGGTGAGTTATGTAAGAATTCACACTCGTACAGTTATCATGAACAACGAAATTAGCTATAGAGACCAAAACTGTTTTTTGTACCAGGCTGTAAACTTGTTTATTTCTGCTTTAAAATTGGGCATTTTAACATTAACCAGCCTCAAGTGGCCATTCGAGGAACTGCAGGCGTAATTTTTTCTGCACCAGAGGTTACCGCTTGGTTTTGGCTCAGCATTATCAATCAAAAGAGCTGCAGTGGCATTTCAGCTCTCCGTCTCTCGTGCTCTTTAACACATTGTTATTCCAAAAAATATAGTTTTTAAAACAACATTTAAGGATTAAAACACAATAAAGCAATAAAGCATCTAATCCAATTCATTAAAAATGTTATTGCACTGTATAATGCTCTGTATGACAAATATTAAACTCAAAGTAAGACATAATACAAGTGGACTCAGTGAATGCTGAATGTCTGCACTTCTCTGCAGAAGGCAGCCGCTGATGAATCAGGCATGCAGAAAGATTATTTCCCAGGTGTATTGTAAGAGTTGCCTCGGTCCAGACCTTTAAATTTGCCCACTCCACTGAGTTTGAGTCGACTGACTGAGGATGGAAACGGAGTGTAACAAGTTTACAATTCTGTCTTATATCAGGCAACTGTAGGAAGAGGACATAAGGTGGGGGAGAGGTGATGGGGATGTGGAGGAGAAGGAGTGGCATGTTATATAAGCATATATATCTGTGGACTTTATAAAGCTTCTTCCTTGTCTTCACACAACTCAAAGCACTTTTACATTACATTTTATTAAGATTACTGTAATTACTTTTGATTTATTTTGGATTTACTCCATCCAAAAATAGTACATTGAAATGTTCTGATTCATTTCGGTGACAGAAGGTAGCATAATCAATGTGTCAATAGTGATATAATGTAGCACATACTGCTGTGTGATGTTAGTGTTGTTCAAGGTCATTGTGTAATGATGGAGAAAGTCTTACTGTTGGGAGACAAATGTGTCTTTTGGATGTCAGACTGTAATCAATGCTTGCTTAAAGTCACGTCAGAGTCCTGCCATGGTTGACTGATTAGTGGGGACCCTGAATCCACAGCAGTCATGGTATCCAGGGACATTACCATTCATCAACAGCAGCGCTGTACAACCAGTGAGTCGACCTCGAGCAGGCACTCCACATTACAATATTTCTCACAACCCTCTATTTCCTGCAGTTCAAGAATGACTCTTTCGTATAAATGCAAATGCATGTTATGAAAAATGGAGTCATTACAGAAAAGAATGAAGGAGATAGAGCAATGATGACCAGCAACAACCTCGACTCTGTCATTTATCCTGGTGTTAACAAGTTCTATTATCTGGGGGGAGAAAAACCCATTGGCATGCCAATCTAGGTGTCGAGCAATTTCACATCCCTGAGTGCCTGGTATGGGAAAAAGATTCTATGCATGTACAGACTTGTATTTGATGTTATTTGCTATTCATACCGTGCTTAGTAAGTGTCTTATATAATTGTTATTAAATTATTAAAATACAATGTCAAGCTTGACAAGACAATCTTGACTTTAAATCTGCGTTCATAAATGTTTTTGTATTCGCAATAGAAATAATGTCTATGTGTTATGTGGAAAGGGTCCCTCGTTGTAACAAACCCCGACTCGGAGAGTGTTTTAGCATCTTTTAGTTGGCATCTGGTCCTGGCACATAACCTCCCTTTAGGTGAGCTTGTAGGCTGGTAGGTGGATTTCCCCGTTTCCAGTCTTTATGCTAAGCTAAGCTAGCTGAGTGCTGGATACATCTTTACAGAAGAGACGTGCATGAGAGAGGTACCAATCTTCTCATCTAACTTTTGGCAAGTCAGTGTTTTTCTAAAAATGGTGAATCTTTGTTTTAAAGAACAAATAATCGTATTCAAACATTTAAAAAACAAATGTTTTATCTGTTCTTTGTATGTTGCACTTACATTGGTTTGGCTTATTTGTAGCTAAGGGTTGAATTTGTATTCTATTATTTCTGCATGTTGCACTTTTGTTTGGCTTATTTGAAGCTATTGTTCTGCACGTAAAGGATTGTACCTATTTGAAGCTAATGTACTTGCAAGATTCTTGCTGTTCGGAGTTGTATCCTCATGATTGTTTACACTTATTATAGTGAATAATGAATAAATGAACTGTAATGTAATGTAATAAAGGCAACTACTCAAAACCTAGATTTTCAGAAAGATCAGCTTTGTACAGGATTCACCTGAGATGTGTTTATTTTTACTTTGTTGTGTAATTAGACGTGTGCTCTCACTTCAGTGCTCATACCTCTCTTTTGGGGGAGAAGGAATGACAACTGTGGAAAACTTCCTCCTGCAGTTTGTTTACTGAGTTAAGAGATTTGGACGCTGCCATCGCTCAGCTCAATATCCCCTGAAAGGATCTAGAAAGCTTAAAATTCCCTGCAACACTTAAATGTTGCCATTTCTTCAGCTTTTAATATGATTTAACTTCATATCCTGGCAGAGAAACCGTTGACCCATTTTATGTATGCTATTTTTTATTATAGGATGGATTTGAGATTTGACTAGAAGAAGTCAGAATAAAAGATGTTTCTTCTGCCAGCTCTCTTCAGAGATAGATCATTCATCTGTGCCAGTGAAAAAGAAACAGAAAGGCTATTTTTCTCCCCCTCAGGACGTGGTCTTCATTCCCTCTCTGCACACCAGCGATACTTCTGGTGGCTTGAGCTTTCTGCATACTGCATGTTTTTATAACCAGTCCATCACAAAACCAAAATGAGAAATGCAACACAGGTGCCAGTGACACAAGCCATTCATTCAGATGTGGTAAAAGAAAAATCATTGGAGCGAAACCATCCACACAGGAGAAAACCTCTCAGAGACTCTCACTCGCGTTATAAACACGTCAAATCAAATGGAATTGAGGTGGATGGCCCTTTTTGTTGCAGAGCGTTCAGTGTGAAAGCTTTAAAAGAGAGCACACGGCACACACACATGTAGATTATAGAGTTACAGTTTATTACACAATGATGATGGTTATTGAAGTTAGAAGATATGTTAGTAGGCTAAACCAGGGGTCCCCAACCACCGGGCCGCGGACCAGTACCAGGCCGTGGATTATATTTATTGTAAACATTTAATTTACGTTAGACTGCAGGGTATTTTATTTTGAAAAATGACCGCTTCCATCCGCACCTTTTTAACGGCACCTTTCTCAGTGTTCTCAGAATCAGAATCAGAATTTGGTTTATTGCCAAGCAGGTTTGTAACGCTTTGGTGTGTAATGGTGCAAACATAAACACAGTAGGAGAAATAAAAAATAAGAGCAAATACAGAAATATTATTAAAAATAAATCTTCTATAAAATACAAATAAAAAAATAGTGTACAGAAAATATAAATATAGAAAAAAGAATGTAATAAAACATTTGTACAGTATATCTTAATTAAAAGTGGAGGAGCTGTGCAATAGTGGTAGAGAGAACAGAGAGAATGATGCTGTGGTAGGGGGGCGTGGTTATGGTGCCGGGGATCAGACAGGTTAATGTAACGTGTGGATGTGGGGGAGTGAGAGACAGTGGGGGTCTCTGGCCTTGTTGATGAGGCCAACTGCAGAGGGGATGAAACTTTATGCACCCATAAGCCTTGAGGTGCTAACAAAATGAGACAACAGAAGACAAAATGAAAGCTGCACTTCAATACAATACCAAGAGTCCTTCTTAAATTACAGATTCATCGCATCAGGTGATTCACACGCTCCAAAGCCGACACTACCAACGAAACCCTGAAACCATCAAAACTGCTTCACCACATGAACACCAAGCACGCTGCATTAAATTACATATAAATGATATGTTTTGCACTTTAATGTCCGTCCGTAGAAAGATTGTGTTGCATGTCCGTGGTGCGAAAAGGGTGGGGACCGCTGGGCTAAGCCATGCAGGAAAACATCATTATTTACGTCCTCCTTCACAGTTATAAAGCATCTGCTAACATTCAGTGCATCCCAGCTTTAATTGCACTTAATATCAAAATAACTCTTGTTACCTTCAAGTGAAATATCGTTGTGTGCGCATTTATGTTTTGTGCCCACTTTCCTTCAGCCTGCCATGTTCTATTTAGACTATTGTCAATGTAGACGTCGATATCTTCGCTGCTTGCACGATGGATTTCTACCTTGGTGATTGTTGAACATTAAAGCAAAAGGCCTGGTCTTTGAAATAAGCTGTCAGTTGTTGGACTGATAGCTTAGAAATGACATGTTTTGAAGTGAATTCAAATAGTCTAAAAATGATCTGCTATTAACACTCCAGTGTACAAGGTAGTTTCACAGGAGCCGCATTGTCTAAGATACACAATTCATCCACAGCTGGGTTTAAAATCGTGCTAAATGGAGAGTGCACCTTTCCTTGAGGTTACTTGTATGAAAGGAACCACATACTGCAAGAGGACTCGATCAGCCATCTCCATTGTTGGCGCATCCTCGATGTGACTGGAGGTGAATGCTGAGTGTGACTCAGTGTCCCAGTGATTTGCAGACAAATTGCTGCTGTTCTTAAAGTTTGTAGAGTTCAGAATCATTGAAAGATGTATTGTACAAACAAGAAATATGTGTTCTCTTATCTTAATATTTGAAGCAGTTTACTCTGATGATACAATGCCTTGTCCTTATATATGGACACATGATGGATGAAAAGCCTTTGCATTTGCTGTATTATAAACTGGGTGTCTGCTGGCGACATTCCCCGGGATAAATCACAAGCGTCGCACAGTTAGTGAGGCGTTTTCCATCACACAGACGTGGTTGGTCCGGCAGAGAGGGTCGGTTGAGCTGACGCAACCGACTCGCTCTAAAACTCACTTGTGTGAGAAGCGGCCAACAGATTTTTTTCCGGTCTCTGCTAGCGTTGTGAGTAAATGGTTACTATGTCAAAAAGCGAAAGTGAGATCAAAATATACACCTGCAATTACTGTACACTATACAAATACATTACAGTTTGTGAAACCTTTACTACCCTATCACTCCATCTTCCAAATATTATGTAGATGCTTATTGAATTGGTATGATATGATCATCAGAAGCAACAACAGTAGCAAAGCTCACATCAATGTAAAGTGTACAAGCATGAAGACCTTTGAAAAATCAGGTCATGGAAATGTGATGGCACAGCAGAGAATTACCTGAAAGCCCCTTTCAACGTCGACAAAAGCTTAAAGTCAGCGAATCAGCAGCTTTCAGTTCTGTGTGAATGGTTCACCCCAGCACTCCAATAAGCCGGCTCCATGTGGCTTTGTTGCTACATCATGACACAATACACAGACACAATGAAATCAACACCAATGACTTCTCTTCCTTAATCAAACTTCCCTATCATATGACGTATCAGTAACCTGCCCCGTGAAACTGAACCTCATGCTCATTGTTATTAATGAATGAATATAGCGTCAGCTGAATAAAGTTTGTTTATTTGTTGAAAGGGAAAGAAACTCAATGAAATCATTTTGAATTTGTGGGCTCACTTTCAAGATGTCTTTGCTTTTTTAAGCTTCCTTGCATTCAGTCACATAGTGCCCACAAATTCAAAATAAATAAAGGTGTGACTACACACAAAGCTCCTGCTTGGAAATGGAGGATTTGAATCGTAGCAATGTTTTATTGTGAAATTTAACCCATCCGAGTATTAAGAGCAGTGGGGAGCTACTAAACAGCCCCCGGGGAGCAGCGCTCAAGGCCACCTGTCCAGGTACCAGTCCACACTCCGTCCTTGGTCTGCTCAGCGACCTTTCGGTTCCCAAGCCAAGTCCCTACGAACTAACCTACTGCCGCCCCTTTGCATAACAGCTGTTATAGTTCCATCCCTTACTCTCTTTATGTAGCGTTCCTTTCTCTTGCCTCAGATCCTGTCCTCTCTGTCTTTATACGGGTCTCTTTTCTCTTTCATTCCCACAGCAGGATTTTATGATTTTCCATGAAAACATTCATCATGATAACATCATATTAAATCAGACATCCTGTCGCTCTTTGGTTTCTGTTCATTTCATCAAAGTACACACTGGGATAGTAATTAATGTGAATCTTCTGGTGGCTGCCATGATTTTTGGAGGAACACCTAAATCATCTGCAGGAATGTTAGGGCTGTGTACAAGAATAAACAGTGCACGAGTCAGACTCATAACAACTGATTAATGGACATTTAAAATGACCATGTTGCTCGTGCCATACCATTCTGCTCAGTTAGTGTTAAAATATAAAATGCAGAGTCTTGTGTATGAACGTGTAATCTCTATTAACAGATTTTGGTATCAAATCCCGTTTGAGCAGGCTTTGGATAGCTCATGTGTTCTGATATTGACGAGTACGAGACTACCGGGTCACAGTTCATCAGCAGGCTGGTCCTTCCTCTCTGCAGCCTCCACTTCCAGCCAATGCATCAAATAACATTTTAGCACTTACGAATTCTGAGAAAAAAAGATTCAGTTCATAAACTAAAGATGTTGCTGCAGCAGACAAAGGTTCACACTATGTTTCTGAACGGAGCGGAGAGATTGGAAGGTACAAACAACCATGCAAGTTATTCTTTATAAATAATTATCTTTATTTAAAGAACACTTTTCAACGTAATTATCTCAAATAAAACTATTTGAATTGAGGCTCTGCTGGAGCAATCGATGGCACTTACATGATCATGGGTCGAATGAACATTATCGACCTTTGAGGTGAGATTTAAAAGTCAGCTCTCCACTTCCAACTCCATGTGCAGCTCCAGCGGATGACTGCAGCCTGAATTGATTCCTCCTGTGCTGTTGCTGTTTTATTGAAATGTCTTTGGGTTTTTTTTTTCCACGAACAAAATCGTCCAATCCAACAAATTGTGGAAGCATCTGCTGGATCCGTGTGGTCAGTGGTGGATAATTCATTCATTACTTTAATTGAGTATTTCCCTTTTGAGTTACTTTATACTTCTGATCCACAACTTTTTAGAGGAAGATGTTGCATTTATTTAAAGATGGAGTTACTTTGCAGATTCAGTTTATTAATCAAAAATATAATTCGTTTTTAAAAAATGGTGCAGCATTTACTATATATTAGCCCAGCAGTATGTAAAGCAGTTAAAGTTAGCCCCATATTTACAGCTTCAACTTTAAACTGATTATTTTACACCGAATCAAGGAAAAACTATTTAACCAAAAATCCCCCTGAGCAGCTGTTCTGGAGCTTTCAATCACATCATATTTCCTCAGGCCAGTTGTCATTGAATTTGACATACATTTGAATTTTTCTGACCTCATCCTCACGATGAAATCCCACGAGGAGTCCTGACTCAAAGGCTGAGAAGGATAAATACACACAGTTAAGCTTTGGGTCAGAAGTCCGTTTAGAAGTGATCATTTAGGGTCAGAGGGTCAACAGAGAGGCAGACCATGTGAGTCCATGTTGATGTCTTTCAGTCGTGGGGATAATTGTTCCACAGTGGAGTGCTAGTGTGCTGGAGTCTCTTCGCCTCATCAGCAAAGTGTTTATAGGGGTCGTTTTGGAATTAATTGATAAATTAGGTTACCTATTGTGTTGAATACCAATCAGCACCCGGTATTGTTGTTTTTTACTGGAACAGGGTTGTCATTTAGACGTAAACACTTGACTGATGCTGTCGTTCCTCTTGTGAGGTTTCTATTTACATAAACTGTGCTGGAAGGTTTCACGATCAAATGTGATGATTATTTCACAATTGTGATCCTGAATGAGCCACATGTTGCAGTGAGTCCCCTTCTACTTAACATAGTGCTTTCGCTTATTCACTTGGATGTTTGACCTTCACCGTGCAGAATGAGTCATTGCATGTGTGTGTGTATAATGAAGTTTACACAAGTTTCTCTTTGCTTTGCTTTATCTACAAGCATGATTGTGTGACATCACAACTAGTTTGGAAGTCAATTGTAGACTGGACATTTCACTGACGTTAGGATGCTTGTGGATTTTTCAATGAGGGAGAAGGAGTCCCTTTAAAAATCTTTAACACGACATTTGAAGTTGTTTTGTGGGAAAACAATACAAGACACAAATTACCATTATTTGATATGCCTTCACGCAATGTCGTTAGGCATTATGCATAACTAGTGATGTAGTGCCCTAAATACTATAGACACCCATAAGCCATACCTTCCTGGTAAAACAAAAGTGCTTCTGTCACAAGGAGTCATACATGGCACTTATGATTACACGCTGTTATTTGATGAGAACAATGTGTCTTTGTTTGCTTCATTTATTTTTTATTTAATACCTTGGTGAGGCTCCAGGGGACAAGGTGCTTGTGTTCTCTTATAGTTAAGATATTACCTATATTAATTAAATGCTTTCTGGAGTTAGATCTTTGACTGTAAACCAACTTTTTATATATATATATAAAAATGTATTTTCCTCTAAAGCAGAGGTGTCAAACATAAGGCCTGTGGGCCAAAACCGGCCCGCCAGAGGGTCCAATCCGGCGGGATTCGAGATATTTCAAATTTGTCCACTAAATGTTTTGTAAGTTGTAATGCGTGTATAATGTGTAAATGATCAACTGAGGCATAATATTGTTGAAATTGCACTTATTTTTCTTAAGAAATTTCAGGTTGTTCATAATGTTTTGTAAAAAGATAGTTCATTAAATGTGAACATTTTCAGAATGTACTTTTTTTGCACAAAAATAAAGGGGAAAATGGTTTGTAGGTTATTATGCTGTGGTGTTACTGGTCCGGCCCACTTGACATCGAATTGGGCTGCATGTGGCCCCTGAACTAAAGTGAGTTTGACACCCCTGCTCTAAACACTTCATCTCAATAATAGTTAAGACAACTGATGTCTGTGTGATGGGTTTTCATATGAGGAGTAAACAAGGGACTGGATCAAGACAAGAGACCAAAATGGAGAAGAAGACTCATCACATAAATCCCAGATGTTAACGCTTTCAGGCCTGCGTGCATTTTTGAGGATCAGACTGAAGCGAATATGTGAATACGGTATGACAGACTTTGTTCTCTTCCTGTCACACAAAGTACCAGCAGAACATATACTGTTTTTAAAGTAACCACAACAACTTTGAATGTTACCAAGACATATTCCAAGGGATAGCTGTTTTTGGGAGAAATCATAGACCTCTAAAAGTTTGCTGTCATTTCAATCCATAGTCAATTACTCAGGCTGAGCAGCCTGCCCTTTCTCCCTGTCAATCATTCTGTGTCAGGGTTGTCAGATATGATAGCACCATGAGAGCTGCAGCACAAATCTGGACAAGCAGATCAAGTGTGATGGCGTTAAATGAGAACATTTTACACAGTTTACTTCCTGTTCTCACAGGTAATTAACATTGTCAAATTCATTCAATTCACTATGTTTGTGGTTTTTGAGCATGCCTGTGTTTCTGTGTTCACTTTAGGCCTAATTCTGTTCCCCTGTCGCCTCCCGGAATATGAATCATGAAACAATTTAATGCTTTTTAAGAGAGTGCTTTTGTGTCACTAGCATGTCCATACAATTCATCACAAAGTGGTGGATAATCGTCAGGGTGTTATCAAACTAACCATTCCCACTGCAGCAAGGCAAAGAAAACATATTTCAGCATAGAGTGGGGACGAAGTTGACAGAGCTGTCTTTTAAAATTCTATTAGAAAACTGCACCACACACATGCAATGGAATGTCACACACAATATGATTTGATGTGGCAAAAGGTGATATTTTGCTTTTTTTTCTAAATATTGAAAGGCGTAGGTGAAGTGTGAATACATTCAAGGCATCTGAAGCTGTTTTATAAACAAGAAAAAGTAACACATCTGCAAGGTGACAGATTCATAAGTGAAATTCAACAATCCACAAAACAAACCTTGAATATTATTATGCACTATTCAAGGGGTCTTTAACAGGGGGGTCCGTGAGCCAAGGGGTCTTCAGAGTAACCTGAAAAACGTTAAAGACCTCTGCACTCTAAGTTTAAAATAAATTAAATGTATTAATAATGACATTTAAGTCAAGGATCTTCTTCATGCAGGCATCCTTGTGTTTTATATATTATAATATACATGAATATTATAGAGATACAGTATTTTCTATGGTAATGAAAAATCCCATTAAATGTTGAATGACATTAATATAAAAATCTATCTAATTAAATGGATTGCAATTTATTTAATTTTATATTTGGTAATATAAAATATCTTACCGAGTGTATCATGGAGGTTAATAAAGGAAAATTAAACGGCATATTTAATGTAGTATTATCACATGGGAAACTGCAGAAACCCATTCACTCGAAGGCTGTGTAACGAAGAATCCTGGATGAGTTTTGACGAAGAGCAATACTCTTCATCATTCACGTCCCCTCTGTTAAGAGCGACAGAGATTTTTTAAACAAACATTTCCTTTGAAGAGTACAAAAAACAGCAGCTCTCAATGATTTCCCTCCCCACCAAACTGTTAGCGCTCACACAGTTTATGTTGTTGTTTGTCCCTCACCTTGTGACTCTGCATATGTGCTTCAAAGTCACACAGTTGTCGAAAGCTTTAGCTATGAAGCAAATGTACACAGGGTTGAATTGAATCAACAGAAGAAGAAAATGTAGGCGAACAAATGTGTATTTTAGTAAGGGCAGTCAACCTAAGTTAAATACAATCAAACTTGAATGGAGACTAAGGGTGCAATAATTCCAACAAAATCAAAGGCATCATTTTCTGTCACACTGATAGAGCCGATGAACAAATGTAACATTAACCATGTGTGCTATAAAGCGTCTCTGTGAATGCAACATAATTACTGCGTAATTCAGTATAGAGTGAAATGATAATCACGGTAACACGGTTGAGTATCACCGGTGTGTCATGGGACTGATGTGCTGAAAGCTGGAGTTTCTGGAAGTGATGCTTGGGCACCATCTGCTGGAGATTTAAAAAAAAAAATAGAGGCAATAAGATGTGAAAAAACTAACACTAATCATCATCATATATATATATTTAAATAATATATATATTTAAATAATCTGTTCAACCTCCTTTTACACTGTTTTTGTTCCACTGCCTGACTTCTTTGTACGACAATACAGATTTGAGTAAGAGTTTTCTTTTTAATAATGCTGCATTAGTATACATTTGTAATTATTTTTACGCTAATAATAATGCAAGATTTTATGTATTTAGATAATAATTGTATTTTTGCTGCCCTTTTCTTACAGGGACTAGAGCAAGCATGCAATCCCTGACATGTTTGATTTGTTGTATTGCAAGCCTGACTCATCACAGCAAGTTTTAAAACTGGACCTAGGTAAAATGGCTGCCATATGGTTCCATCCCAGAAAGGCAAGTCATTAGAACACGTCAAAGTATATGCTGATTTAAAGACGTCAATGGAGAAAGTATTTTTGGGTCCCATGGCATCACATGACTGACACGTAAGTTGTAACTCCACGGTTTGGCCACTACGAAAATTAGCTTCAAAGCCTGTCGCACTTCCTGTGGGCGTGGCCACATCTTGATCGTCATATCATTACGTAAAGACGCACAGGCCTGACGCATGTAGTATAAAGCCCTGTTTTCTGACGTCAGCGGTCTCTTTCCTGCCTATGATCTGGTGAGGTGGGCAGCGTAAAATTTACTGTCTCGTTTCGCCACTAAGCGGATCCAAAAACATCCGTCAAAATGGTGAGTTGATCAAATTTCTCTGAGTGATTAATGAATTATTGTTCACACAAGGTGCCGTCCAACGTTAATATTAACATTCATATGGGCTTCTTTACGGATGATATGCGTATTTGCTTGTCAACTCTGTAGATTGTGCTTTGATCAAAATGGCAGCCACTCTGCCAGTCGGTACCGCTCGACCATAAGGAGCCGTTAAGACTCGGAAAAAAACTATTTCTGATTTGTTTTACCAGATTGTTTGCTTACGTTTAAGTAGTTTTGAGTGATAATGTGGCAACCGGCTCTTTTGTCTCGATCAAAATGGCTAAAATTAGGTGACGTTGCAGTGTTGCCTTGGCTAACTTTTACAGCGGTGGCTCTTTCCTCCGATGTTAGCTGATGTTCACCGTAAAATGTAGCAAATACCAATATAAATTAAAGTATCTAAAAATTGACATGTAATTGTGTTTAGAATATGCTGTATGTGGTGGTATTACCGCCCTGTTTTGACGTGGTAACGCGGTTTTGCCGGCATGTCGCACTATCCATTCGTGCCGGCTAGTCTAGCTATCAAGCTAATAGCATTTAGCACCGTATCAGTCTGTACACGTGGCCTATTCGTGTCGACAAAATGCCTGCTGCTTTGTTGAGTCTATTTTTACTAACTATTAGGCTGTTTTATACAGTCGGTCAGTTTTCCACCGGATATATTGATGAAAACAGACGAGGGGTTGTAAAAATAAGTCTGTTAAATGGGATAACTGTTATGTCATAGCTGTGATGAGGGTGGATAACGCCCTGGGTGGAGATGCAGAATTAACGGTGCGTCAGCAGCAATCTTAGATATGCTGTAAATGCTCGTTTGTCATGTATGCACTTTTTTGGGGGTTATTTCTCTTTTGGTAAACGCTCTAATGTGATTTTGTCTCTCAGGTGAACTTTACCATCGACCAGATCCGTGCCATCATGGACAAAAAGTCCAACATCCGTAACATGTCTGTGATTGCGCACGTTGACCATGGCAAGTCAACTCTGACAGACTCACTTGTGTCAAAGGCTGGCATCATTGCCTCCTCTCGTGCTGGAGAGACCCGTTTCACTGACACCCGCAAAGATGAACAGGAACGTTGCATCACCATTAAGTCGACGTAAGTTGTCTTTTCAACTTCTGCATTCCTGCTCTTTGATTTAAAAGTAGGCTTATCCTTCCTTGGCAGCCTGATTGTTGCAATCTGCAACTATTTGATACGTTTCACTTAATAAATATGGTGGTTTGTATGGAAAGATGTGCCTGAGTTTCCAGTCGACTACAAGACGTCTGTTAAGTTGTATGGCTTTTACTTCGTCACACATGGTTGTCATAGTTTATCTTTTTACAAGCCATTGTGTTCACTTCCAAAAATTAAAATCTTTACTCTGCTGTTCATTTCTGCGCAGTAACATGTATATAGACTCAACATATTACGTTTTACATATTTTTTTTCTTATATTAAATCAGGTAATAGAAGTGTAAATTGTGACATTTTGCAGCTGACTCAGCTAACCGGTTGCCCTTTCTTACAGCGCCATCTCCCTATACTATGAGCTGGCCGAAAGCGACTTGGCCTTCATTAAGCAGAGCAAGGATGGTTGTGGCTTCTTGATCAACCTGATTGACTCACCAGGACACGTTGACTTCTCATCTGAAGTGACTGCTGCTCTCCGTGTCACTGATGGAGCCCTGGTTGTTGTGGACTGCGTGTCTGGTAAGGACAGGGCTAATCAGTCCTCAGTAGTTTATGTGCAGGTGCCAACTGGATGCCCTTTTTCACGTCCATATTTTTTTAAGCCCACAAGCAAAACCCCTAAGGGGTCTAGCAGTGCAAATTACTTTTACAGTGCGGTAATTGTAATGTTTGCACATATAAAATGAAAACATGACTGATCAGATTAAATGATGTAAAAGTAGAGCTGTATGTATACTACAGGAAAACTAGAAGTGCTGATCTACGGAGTAAATCATTGGTGGTGTCCTTCATATTAGATCTACCATTGCTTCTGTAAAATTATGCACGACTTGCGTTTTCCTGAGATTAAATTGCCTCATTTTGTATCCCTGCCAGGTGTGTGTGTGCAGACTGAGACAGTGCTGCGTCAGGCCATTGCTGAGCGTATCAAGCCGGTCCTGATGATGAACAAGATGGACCGTGCCTTGTTGGAGTTGCAGCTGGAACCTGAAGACCTTTACCAGACTTTCCAGCGTATTGTTGAGTCCGTCAATGTCATCATCTCCACTTATGGAGAAGATGAAGGCGGACCTATGGGCAACCTCCAGGTGAGTGTCTGTCTGAACAGTTAACTTATTTGCATGACAATTTCCTCATTGTGTCTGGTTTGGTTTAGCTTGACTCTAGGGCAGTACATTTCAATTTCAATCTCTGAAAATGTTACTAATGTCCTGATGTGGGGATTTCAACTCGAAGATCGCACCAGTCAATGGAACCGTTGGCTTTGGCTCTGGACTCCATGGCTGGGCTTTCACCCTGAAGCAGTTTGCTGAGATGTATGCAGCCAAGTTTGCTGCCAAGGGCAACACCCAGATGACACCGGATGAGCACTGCAAGAAGGTGGAAGACATGATGAAGAAGCTGTGGGGTGATAGGTGAGTCTTGATTACCATAAGAAGTGTATGTGTTTGGGGACAGAGCTAGGTAGCAGAGGGGGACAGCACACAACTCCACCACTCAGAGGCACTGTAGCAGAATGGTTTAAATGCAGAGTCTAGTTTTCACTAACTGACAACACAATTTGATATGGTAAATATTTGTATTACTCTAGATACTTTGATGCATCCTCTGGAAAGTTCCTCAAGACTTGTATTGGAGCTGATGGCACCAAGTACCCCCGAACCTTTGTTGCTCTCATCCTTGACCCCATCTTCAAGGTAACGTGAATCTGCTTTTATTTAAATATAGCTGTTGTACAGTACTGTTAATGAACAAGCAGTGATGTTCACATAACTACATTTTGTAATTTAAGAATTCTGTGTAAACTTTGAGCAAAATAGATGTTACTGTGTGCCTGCAAGTGATGATTTGAAATATTCTTCACTTTGACCTGAGTAACCAGTGATGATAAACTTCACTCTGAGCAGGACACAAACATTGGTTTGCTTGAACATTCTTGGTGTAGTCATGTTAAATTGCACTCTACTAATTTTTAACTAACTTCCATTTTAGGTGTTCAATGCCATCATGACCTTCAACAAAGAAGAAACTGCCAAACTGATCGAGAAGCTGGATATCAAGTTGGATACTGAGGATAAGGATAAGGAGGGCAAGCCTCTTCTGAAGGCTGTGATGCGCCGCTGGCTGCCTGCCGGAGAAGCCCTTTTGCAAATGATCACCATCCACCTGCCTTCCCCCGTCACTGCCCAGAGGTACCGCTGTGAACTGCTCTATGAAGGACCTGGAGATGATGAGGCTGCCATGGGTATGAAGTTGATTATTTTTACTTGGCTCATGTACAGGAATAACATTTATACGAGTATTATAAGTATACATGCATAATTTAATCGTAAGCCACATGCTGTTTCGTTTGTAGTAGTTCTTGGACTTTGATTGTCGAACCAATTCATTTTTTTAACCAGGTATCAAGAACTGTGACTCCAAGGCTCCCTTGATGGTGTACATCTCAAAGATGGTCCCCACCAATGACAAAGGTCGCTTCTATGCCTTTGGTCGCGTGTTCTCTGGGTGTGTCTCAACTGGCTTGAAAGTGCGCATTATGGGACCAAACTTTGTCCCTGGCAAGAAGGAAGATCTCTACTTGAAGCCGATTCAGAGGTTAGTTTCAGGATCTTTTGATCAGTTACTTGATGTATTTATAAATGACAATATTTATCACTTCTGAATTCTAACCCTTGCACACATTGCTCTTCGGTAGGACCATTTTGATGATGGGTCGTTATGTTGAGCCCATTGAAGATGTGCCATGCGGTAACATCGTGGGTCTGGTGGGAGTGGACCAGTTCCTCGTCAAGACTGGAACAATCACCACCTTTGAGCATGCGCACAACATGAAAGTGATGAAGTTCAGTGTCAGCCCTGTGGTGAGAGTTGCTGTGGAGGTCAAAAACCCTGCTGACCTGCCCAAGCTGGTGGAGGGTTTGAAGCGTCTGTCCAAGTCTGATCCTATGGTGCAGTGCATCATTGAGGAGTCTGGAGAACACATCGTTGCTGGAGCTGGGGAGCTGCATCTGGAGATCTGTCTGAAGGATCTGGAAGAGGATCATGCATGTGTTCCACTCAAGGTAATTAAAAATGTAGATAATAGTGAAAGATGATATTATGCCTATAGGGGAACATTTCTGCATTAAAACTTACCGTTTTTGTTTTTAGAAATCCGATCCCGTGGTGTCCTACAGAGAGACGGTCAGTGTGGAATCAACTGTTGTGTGTCTGTCAAAGTCGCCCAACAAGCACAACCGTCTGTTCATGAAGGCTGCTCCCTTCGATGAAGGCCTGGCAGAGAACATTGAGAAAGGTGACGTTGGCCCACGCCAGGAGCTCAAGGCTCGTGCCCGCTTCCTCGCCGATAAGCACGATTGGGATGTCGGTGAGGCCAGAAAGATCTGGTGCTTCGGACCTGATGGAACTGGCCCCAACCTTTTGGTGGATGTTACCAAGGGAGTGCAGTACCTTAATGAGATCAAGGATAGCGTTGTGGCTGGCTTCCAGTGGGCAGTCAAGGAGGTAAGAGGGTCAAAGTAGGCAATCATTTATTGTACATTACACTCGGGTAAAAGTTAAGTTCAGATAGAATCTTGTATCAGGTTCCGTTACAGCAATTGTGTTATTCTCGATATGCTTTATCTATAATTGGTGTCTCAATGTTGTCTTTAGGGTGTCCTCTGTGAAGAGAACATGCGTGGCATTCGCTTCAACGTCCATGATGTCACCCTGCATACAGATGCTATTCATCGTGGTGGTGGTCAGATTATTCCCACAGCTCGCAGATGTTTGTATGCATGTGAGCTCACCGCTGAGCCCAGAATGATGGAGCCAGTCTACCTGGTGGAGATTCAGGTATGTGTCACTGGAGATGTTTCAAGTTACCCAATATATCTAGCTTTGGTAGGGCACCAATGGTGGTCTAGTGGTTAGGTTTCCAATTACTGAAAGGTTGGGAGTTCAATACCAGGGGCTGCCACCATTGTTCCCATGATCAAGGCGCTAAACCTGGAGTTGCTCCACGGGGACTGTCCTTGTAGTTAGTTCATTGCACGTTGCTCTGTATAAGAGTCTAATAAATGACATGTAATGTTAAGTTACAAAGGTTTTTACTCGTCACACATCGAGTATTAATCAGAATTGTTATCTGTAGTACTTGCCTGTCATTTCACAAATGTGAGTGTTTTCTGAATGACTCCTCCTGTCTTTGCAGTGTCCTGAGAGTGCAGTGGGTGGAATCTACGGCGTGTTAACCAAGAGGCGTGGTCATGTGTTTGAGGAAGTCTCTGTCTTGGGAACACCCATGCGTGTCACCAAGGCCTACTTGCCTGTCATGGAGTCGTTTGGTAAGTTGTCTTTTAACAAGGTCTGACCTTAGTGACCACAAGTTCGTGACAAATCTTGATTTTTGTCACCGGATTATTGACTTTATAAGCTCTTAGCCGAAATCATATGACCTGCTTTCTTGTTGCTTGCGGTGTCAATTTTCAGTTGGATTGTAGAAGTTAAGACGGTCATTCTTACATGGAACAGTCTCAAACATTAAATTCATAATGTTACTCTAACCAAAGATGCGTTTTTTCTTAGTGCAACAGGTACCTAGCTACCTAAATTTAAAGTAAAAAAAAAGGAGGCTGGTGGTTGAGAAAACAAAGTACTTTCATGGAGTAGAATAGATGTGAGAGACGTATAGCAGTCTGCTAATGTTTTTAAACTTTATAGAGTAGAACTTGTAGAAAGGTGAAATTAGGTCACTGCACTAGAGTTTTATAAAGTAATGGGCTAATTGTGGCCTGGTGTGTTTTATTATATTAAAGGGCCAATTATGCTTTGCATTAATATGTAATGTCCACATGGTTTTAGATTTAGCTACCATATATCATTGGTGTTTTTGTTTTAAAGAGAAATAAAACCCACTGACGTTCTTTAAATAATAAATGAATTTGTGTAGTAAAATCAGCATGTTAACAATATGTAGTCTGGGCGTCTGATGCTACAATTATAAACTGAGTGTCGGCTCCGTACAGAGTAGCAGCAGTCAGATTTCACTTGGCATGAGAGTAAGGAGAGTAGACCATCAAGTCTGACAAAATAATTGGTGGCAATTTAAGATTTAAACCCAATGCTAAAATAAATCGGAGAGAAAAGACACACAGCCATTAAAGATCAAAGGAAGCACTCTGCAGATATTGGGCGTCATTGACTAATATCGTTTCCAATCAGTAACTCCTGTGTTGACACGTTTATTATGCGGTGGGAAATCAAATGTTCACTCTCACATGTGACTGCTGCGCTCACACCTTGCAATCCTTTCAGCCATCATGTAATAAAGACTTAATATAGGGAAAATATTGAAGCATACTTTTCCCCTGGTAGACCACCACACCAACAAAAGTCTATTCTGACAGTGCCATTACCAATTCCATGTGCAATATTCACTTTTTTATAACTTTTGCAATTACACCATGTGCAATCATCACTCCTACACTTTATTTTTCGCCAATGACTTGACTTATATTACTTATGTTGCTGTTACAGTATTTTTATTCTATTTGATTGTTACTTGTCACTTTACTCGCTTTGTTGTAATAATGTAAATTTCACTGTCGTGGGACAAATAAAGAATTTGTGATTTGTTCTGTTTACATTCCCAGGTTTCACAGCTGACCTTCGTTCCCACACTGGTGGCCAGGCCTTCCCACAGTGTGTGTTCGACCATTGGCAGATCCTTCCAGGAGACCCAATGGATCCTTTATCCAGGCCTGGTATTGTTGTCACGGAAACACGTAAACGTAAGGGTCTCAAGGAAGGTATCCCGGCATTGGACAACTACCTGGACAAAATGTAAACGCCTTGACCTGAGTTGGCGCTTGCCTCATTCCTCCCTTCCAAACAACAAATTTAAGTCTACTTTGGGGGATTGGACTATACTATACAGAACACAGTGAGCACTAATGTTTGCCAAACGGATTGAAAATAATGAATAAACAACCAGAAAAAAAATTGTAAACATTAAATAAAATTAAAAAACAATGACAAAGGCTTTTTTAATTTATTATAAGGAAGCGAACACGGTTTCCAATATGCACTTTTCTGCCACTAAGGGTGTCTCAATCAAAACTATAAGACAGTTTAGTTTGGTGTTGTGAAGTAGCATGCCCCATTGCTGTCAGCTTCTCTCTGTAAGGATTCCTTCATAGTTCAGGAGGAACATTTCCCGCAGGAGTCTCGACTCTAAATCAAACGCACCAGGCGTCTGTCCCAGTCTCCTGAACCAGATCGCTCGGGTATACCTTGTACTCGAGGAGGAACTGATTTGAATTTGGTGTTTGAAGTCACTGTGACCTCACAAAACGTAACCAAACAATTCATATGCTATTATGACTTTCACACAAAGTCTTAATTGGATGAAATGATAACGTGATGACATTTTGGAAAGCTATGGATGTAAACTGCAACTGAATGGACCAAATGGAGTCTGTTATTAACTCTTGTGCCTCACTTTAAAAAGTTTCTGTTAGACAAATGTCTGCCTCACAACTGCCATAAATGTATATATGCTACTTTCAGAGTTAAATCCTTTAATGAACTTCAGTCCTGATCCTAACAAATGATTTGCTTTCAGGATCTTAACCCCCCCCCTAAATCCCATTTTTCTATGAAGATGACAATTAAAAAAAATTCTTTCTGTATATTTAATGCTATGGGGAACATTTTTTCCCCAGTCTGGAATATGTCAATGAAAAGCAACATTGATTTTGTTGCGTTCATTTTTTTTGTGCAATATTAAAGACCTATCTGGTAATTTATAGTCCGTGTAACATGTCCATTATGGCTTGTTTTTATTACTCCTTTGACCCTTCAAACCTTTTAACCTAATTACTTTACTTACTCAAGTTTAACCTTAATAGCTTACCTACTTTTATTTATGACTTAAAGCAAAAATTAATCCTACGTAGTGGAAAATGGCATGTATTTTTATTGCATGTACCTTATACAGCAAATGGCTCAATGGTGGAAAATAGTAAAAACAAATAATTTGAAGCCAGAGCTCTAGATTAAAAGCCTGATCTGTTATGCATGGTTTTATAATGTGTTGGATCAAAGATGGGTCAATGGGGACATTTTTGTCCTTAAGGATGCGTGTTTGTATTTTGAATACATGCTTTATTATAGACTTAATATAAGAGTTGAAGTTAAAATTCCAAATGACAAACTGAACCTTACTAAAAATGTATGTGCATTAACAAAAACAAAGTTATTGAAAAATTAAGATCTGTTCTTGGTGAGGCTCGAGGGTCAAAACACGGAGTTTTCCGTGTTTCTCGGACGCTGTCTGGCTGCGGCTAACATTAGCTTGGTTTGTTCCTCATAACTTAGGAGCCAGACATTCAAGGACTTCACTTTGGCTAAAAATGACCAAGATCTTCAAAGTGTATTGAAAAAATGGCTGAACACTTGATGCATTATTTTTTAATTTATGGCAGACGACCTCAACGCTGATGCACAAAGGGAATATGTCACCATTACAAAGTGACCAAATGAAACAGGAATAACATTTGTCATAATGTTAACTAGGTCTAGTTTAAGACATTAATGCAGAAATAATGGTTGCTACAATTAGTTACTTTTGTTTATAAACTTTATTATATAGTAAACTAGCCAAATATTGGGTAACAATTCAGTAAGTTACACATTTATTAATGCAGCCATGTCTTTATGTCCTTGCATTATTTAAAGAAGAATTTTTTTATAACTGAACATTAAATTTAGTTTTCACTGCGCCACACCCTGGCCAATTTAAGGTTTTTCAGTTAGATTTAATTTTTCAAAGAATGCAGCTTTCTTAAATTAAAAGTTCTTTCCTTAAGCCCATTAATTATCTGTGTTAAAGGTGGGTGCAGTTAATGTTTTAGGGTCTGGAAGACAACTGAAGTTTGCTTGGTCTTCAATGCAAAAACTACAGCTGTATGAAGGCAAATCAAATTTTTTCCACGACCAAACATTTAAATAATTGTGTTTTATGCCTACAGAGGATTGAGCACTGTCAATTCTGATTTTTATTTTATGCTTTACAACAGAGGTCCCCAACCTTTTTGCCCCATGGACCGGTTTCATGCAACACAATCTTTTTATGCACCTGCGGGGCGGGGCATAACAAAACAAAGTGCAAAACATAATTTACATTTAATACAGGGTGCTTGGTCTCCATGCGGCAAAGCGATTTTGAAGGTTTCAGGGCTTCGTTGGATAGCCGGTCGCCACATGAGAGAGCGGGTTTTGGAGTGTGAGTCACCTGACAAGATGAATCCGTAATAAGGACTCTTTGTATTTTCAGTGCAGCTTTCTTTTTGTCTTCCGTCTCATTGGATCTTCCCCAATTCAAACAGTTTTATTCTCTCTGCGACCCGGTGGTTGGGAACCTCCGCTTTACAATGAATGTGTCGCACCCTGTTTTCATGATATGCTCTTCACACCTATGGTTTGTGGTGTAATCTACTCTTAATTTGTATTTACTCTTTAAATGTCTTATCATTACAAGAATATCAAATTACAATGCTCAGCAAACATAAAAATGGAGATAATCTTCGGTTGCAGCCACACCTTAACAGACCTACAGAACCAACACGATGATGACCGTCGAGTAAATCCTCCGAATCAAACCTCCATTGTTGTCAATGTTCAGCAATAAACTATCTTACTTTTCTGGAGTTGTGATGGTTACCAGATAATGTGTAACGGTAAGTTTTTTGTTTTGTTTTTTTGGGCACCAAAGAACAGAAAGATACCCTGCGTTAGTACTCGACCTCCGCAACAGTCTGAGATACTCTGAGTCTCCATTAAACAGCAGGTGTTCTGTGCCATGTTGAGTTGTAGTTTTATCAATTGATGTTATTTCATAATATATTCTGTTTTTAGTTTGAGTAATTTACAGAATACACAGAATTGAATATATAATAGATAGTGTAATAAACAGGAGTATGAACACAGTAGGAGCAGTATTAACAATGAATGAAAATGCTAAGATATAAACAGTATGAATAGTGTTGTATTGTAAACAGTGCAGGTAGTATACAATGTATAACTCAGTGTAATTACAAGTGATGCTAATTAGACATGCTATTTTATAAAGATAACTACCCTCCATTACATCTTAATGGGAAAATTGTTATTTTTACTCTACATATACAGAATAAGATTGTTTACATTTTAAACATGAGCTTAAAATATGATGCTTTGTTATAAATTGCCTAACAATATATACACATACAGATGAAACAAGTATAGTTATTTGAATGACAGAACATTAATGACAACTTTTTAAACAATTATTACATTTCAGTTCATTTTATGTTTAAATAAATAATAAATAAATCATGGTTCCAGCTTCTCAAATGTGGGGATTTAATGCTTTTCCTTTTAAGTATTGTAATTGGTAGTTTGGACTATTTGTTAGAAAAAAACAAGTCTGAGCTGAGAGGTTTGGTTATCATTATCCAACTGATTATTAACTTCACGATTATTTATATATATATATATATGATATATATATATATATATATATATATATGACATATATATATGACATATATATATATATGTCATATATATATATATATATATGACATATATATATATATATATGACATATATATATATGATATTTATATATATATATGATATATATATATATGACATATATATATATATATATATATATATGACATATATATATATATATATATATGTCATATATATATATATATGACATATATATATATATATGTCATATATATATGTCATATAAATATATATCATATATATATATATATATATATATATATATGACATATATATATATATATAGCTTCACCTCAATCAACTACAACAGTAAAATCAGGCTTTGACATTAATGCACGAGTAACAATATATGATAACAGTAACAGGGGACATTTCTACTTTGAATACATTTTCCTACATATACTTACATACTTAATTTAGGATATACTTTACTAAAGTAAAATTTTCAATGCAAAACTTTTCAAATAAAATAATCCTTTATATATACCACAATAGGGATATTTGCAGTGTTGCACATTAGACAGTGCACAGGCTGTGATATTGTACATACTATAGATTTTGCACATGAATTAATTGTAACAGAGTATGTTTACTGCGTGGTATTAGCATAAAGCATCGTTGGTATTAGTACCTTTACCTAAGTAAAGGATCTGAATACTTCCTGGACTCCTGCTTGTTTAGGCCGAGTTAAGGGAATATCCAGCCGACCAATCACAACGCTCCCTGCCGACTGACCAATCAGATGGCAGGCAGGGTTCTCTTCCTGTTTGGCCGAGGGAATCATTATCGGGTGAGTTAGAAGACGTTTATCTAAAAAAAGTAGAAATAATTCAATAAAACTAGCAGTGTCCGGGATGACTAAACATTATTGTAAGCACGAAAACATATTTTGCAGTATTTTATATTTTGAAGAAGTGGACAGTTTGGGTTACCTTTTTGTCGGGATATTATCCGTTGTATGTATGTATGTGTGTGTATGTATGTGTGTGTGTGAGTGTGTGTGTGTGTGTGTGTACGTGTGTTTGAACAGTTAGCCGCATTGACGAACTGCTAGCAGTCAGGTTAGCTTAAGAAACGGCATCCCTGCGAGGAAAGATAATGCTGAAATGTATTGTTGCTTGCAATTGTTTTACAGCTTCTCCCACGTTATTGTGCACAGACTTATAACCCTGACGGATAAAGACCCATTTTCACTATTACATAGTCCATTATACGGAGATCATGGGAGGGATCAAACAAGAGCAGAGTGATGCATCACATCAGTCCAAACCTTCACATTCAGCAGATCAACCACAAGAGGAGGTGAGTATTGCTACATCTGCTGAGGATTAACAACAAGCTTTTTAAATTACTTGAATTTCACCTCTGTAGTTGGAGGAATAAGGCTGTCAAGTTTTGCAACCAACTATTTGATTGGCCAATTTGTTTAAGGAGTTAAACCATCCTGCAATGTATCCTACTTTTTATAAAGGTTATAATGTTACAGGGATGACACGTATACTTTTTTTTTTATATGGTTATACATGTATGCTCTTATGACAATGTCCTGTTGACAGAATAGTAGAAAAATAAAATAACAAGGACAGACGGTGTCCGTATATAAAACAGAAGATTGAACGTAAACATAAGAAATACCTCTGACTTTAATGCAATACAATTTAACATCACTACTCACCACAGCCTCCTAAATAAGCATAAAGTACAAATAACACCTCTGTGAACAAACACCTAACAGAATAACGAGGTGGGGTTTATTACAGGACTGTTGAACCACAGTGTATACAGTAGAGTTGGAACAGTTAGTGGATCAACATAACATTAATGGGAAGCTATTTAATTGAGTTATAGTTTGAGTCATTCATTAATCAAATATGGCCAAATAATTCTGGTTGCAGCTTCTCAAATGTCAGTATTTGCTGCTCCTCTTCTATAATGTTAAGATTATCTTGTTATCTGTGGGTCGATTAGTATAGAAAGTAATCGGCATATTGATTGATAAGACATTAATGAAGTGTGAGTAACCCTGTAGTTATGGTAGTTGTCTACTGAGCAAGGAGGTGTGGCACAGATGAGTGAGCAGCCCTCATAGGAGTTGTTCCCCCTCTCTGCAGCCAAAGAAGAGAGGCTGGCCAAAGGGAAAGAAAAGAAAGAAGGTGCTACCAAATGGTCCCAAGGCCCCAGTAACAGGATATGTCCGCTTCCTGAATGAACGCCGGGAACATATGCGGGCCAGGTACCCTGATTTACCTTTCCCAGAAATCACCAAGAGACTTGGAGCAGAGTGGACACGATTAGCCCTGAATGACAAACAGGTAGTAATTCAAGTTTTGCATGTTGCATGTATTGTTTAACAAAGTGCATTCAGTACAACTCATTACTGTGAGCACTGTGTATTTAATAATGCGTTATTACCTGTGCCAGTTGGGTTGGTATCCATAATTGCACACATAAATCACCGTCAAGAATTGTAGGTTTTATTGCTGTATTTGAGTTTTGCTACAAGGAACATCATTCTCGTTTAGTATCATAAAGATGTTGCAGACATCAAATTCAGTTTGATTTTATGTTTTCAAAGATTATTCTGCTTGATGGTTGTGAAATGTGCATGCTGGGAAAAACTAGAGCGATTCCCAACATTATCTGTGTAATGACAGCGCTACCTGGACGAGGCGGAACGGGAGAAGATGCAGTATGCTCTGGAACTGAAGGAATATCAGCTGACTGAGGCCTATCAGATCACCAGCGCCAAGATACAAGACAAGAGGATCAAGAAAGGTGACAACTGAGCTCCACTTACGTCATACTATATGTGATGTACACAAGAGCACAAGGGCAAGATGCTGTGTATTTGTTGTTGCATTACTCTGTGAGCTGTAATGTGCACATACACTTTTCTCTTTCAGAAGACACTCCTTCTGTCATCATCAGTACTCGTTCAGAGTCATCTATATCAAAGGTACATGACATCCATATCTTGTCATTTTCACGCGCATTACAAACCACTAAATTGTCCTTTTGCTGATGATATTCTTTTAGGCTTCTGACCTCACAAGCAGATTCGATATTCCTATCTTCACCGAGGAGTTCCTCGATCAGAACAAAGGTAACGGAGAGAAACTGAAAACAGGAAATGATCATTCTGATATATCCCAAAGCCATTTAACTAAAGCTAAGACAAATTGAGCGATTCATTTGTTAGCTAATGTGATGTCTTGACAAATCTCCTGACACTGCAAAGTATCATGTAAAACATCATCTTATATTCCCATCAAATCCCGTTTGATCTCTCTCTCTTCGCGGTTTCAGCTCGAGAGGCTGAGCTGCGACGGCTTCGTAAGGCCAACATTGAGTTTGAAGAGCAGAATGCGGTTCTTCAGCGGCACATTAAGGACATGTACAATGCTAAAGAGCGCCTGGAGGCTGAACTGGGGCTGGACGAGAAGCGTACGCAGGCTCTGCACCAACACTTGCTGGCCATTAAACACACTTTGGTCAACAGTCTGTCATCAGTCCCCCTGCCAGGTCAGCAGTCACTTGGCTATTTTTAGCCCGAGGAGAAATGCAAGAATGAAGACCGATGGATATTAGATAAATCTCCTGCTATTATATTACACTTTCATGTCACGTTAGTCCCATAGTATAAATGCATTGATAATGTTAGCAATGTTAAATGACCAGTGAAGTCAATATTCATTAATCCTCCTCAGGACACATATCCATATCAGTGCTTACGTTTCATGACATATCACCTTGAGAGGATGTGTGGATTTCATTCTTTTGTGACTTTTCTGAACAGATACAGGCGAGACGGCGTCTCATGGTAACTTGGACTCATACCTGAGTCGTCTCAGTGGAGTGCTGGAGGGAAATCCTCACAAGCATCGCGCTCTGCTCACCCAGCTTTGCGACGTCCTCTCTCATCTGGACAGGTAACCAATATCTCCCACGTTAACCTGCTTCTTCTTCCAATAAATCCGCTATCCTTCACCTTGCCTATTATAGGATTGGCTATAAAGTAATTCCCCCCCCCCCCATCAAAGCATAAGGTCAAACCAGACATGTATAATTATTTATGCTAAGCTACGTTGGAATGATTCATCATCTTTAGGAGTAGTTGCTCAAATATTCGGCTTCACACAAGAACATTTTCATATTCTTATCCTAAACAAGTTGGATTCACTAAACTCTCTTAACGGCACAAACTTGTTGTAATTTGTTCATTTCAGCCTTTTCATGAGATGTAAGAGATGTGATCATTAGCACAATCAACGGCCCTAAAATATCAGTTAGCCGTGTCAGTGTAGTAGTAGCATTAGAGGACCCAATAGTACAGCTGCCATCGACGTGTCATCAGTGCAGTGCTGCACTTTGATAGACCTAAAGAGAGAATGGTTTAAAACATGAGGTTAGATGCTAATGAGAGGTGTTGAAGGGGACACGACCACCTCTCTAGAATTAATGATAATCTTTCTTGCATGCCATTTAGGAATAAATCTGTGCATGTGACCGCTTCCTGAATGAGGACCATTGCCTAAGCATTATGCATTCTTTGCTGTAAACCGTACACACTAATAAGTTGCAACCTTGTAAGATTGTTTTTTTCTTCATTGGTCAAATTGGTATTAAGTGGTGTGAGAAGTATCAACACAATATTTATGCAGCCAGCTCAGTAAACTTTGCTGACTGCCTGACATCCATTATTATCCACGTTCATAACTTGGCTCGAAACCCATATTTGATATTTATGCCTGAATGTTTTCTATGTTTCTAACGGCATGCTTTGATTCATTGTCAGTGAGAAGTTGTGAGGAGACTCCAGCTGGAGCCCCTTTCATTCCTGCATCAGAGGGATACGTTACTGGCTCGGTGGTTTTAGGTCAAATCAGTGCCATTCAACAGAGCACGTGAATGTCTCAAGGATGGTAAAGGAAAGGGTACAAACACTCCAAAACACCACACACACACACACACACACACACACAGTCCATGTCTACATGCCTCTTCTTTATCAATTTGTGTATGCACATGCGTTTTTTTGTAAATGTAAATCTGTGTGGCAGTGTTGAGGGCTTTTACAGTTTACAAATGTTATTAAATGTAATTAAATATATCTTCTGAACTGCTTTAATTAAGTCCAATTGGATTGACCCTAACTCTATTGTGTAATATCAGCAGTTACCTACAGGCCCTTTGCCTGTCCAATAAGACGAGCCTAATTATTAGTTTACAATAAATGCCATTTGGCATATGTTGGGTGGGGAATGTGTACGTAGAGTTATTTAGAATGCATGAAAAACTATATAAAAAAACAAACTGGAAAGGGTGAAAATGTCAATGTTTGGGTTTACATAGATAATGGCGGGTTGGTAAATGGACAAGCAATTTCACATGTTGTCTGAATATTATATATTTGTGAAGTATATTTGTATTTTCTGAAATGTTCATTAAACTATACTGCAAATGTTTCCAACAAAAGGTGAGTCTGCAATTTTGATTTTTAAATTGATTATTAAAATTTCTCAATCTCAAGTTAAATTCAAATCACAAAACTGCTTGTTTTCCCCCTTTTCCAAATATGCATGGCTGAATACCACTACACTAGAGGTACCGGGCAAAATACTGTATGTCTTGGTGATTTTGGTCAACTTGACCCCAAAGGAGAGTCTGTAAAGATGCAGTGGATGTTGTGTTCCAGCAGGGGGAGCTGTTGGCCCACACTGGGGGTTAAAGTCTTGAATCCTGGACCAGCAGATCAGCCTGGTTGTTGGTTGTTTTAAACTGGAAGTATGCAGGTCCTGTGGTTATTATGCAACATAGTTAAACATGACTAATTTTGCCAATGGGATACTCGGTCAAACCAAGGCACAAAGATTAACAGTTTATAACAAATTATCTATTTTGCTTCTCCTGTTTTCTGTAAAGTTTGGCAACAACATTTCATCTGCTTCTAGTCGCTTAACTAAATAACCTCAGTTGCATCATTCATGTGCTTCATCATTACCTCTTCCAAAATGTTTTAAAACATCATTTCCAGGTGATATTCTGCCGGAGAGGCAAAGTATAAAGCACTCGTTGGACTATAACAGACACTGACATGAAAGTTTTAACTAAATCACTGCTAAGTATTTATTACCCAGTGGCTCTTCATCAACAACATTACATTAAATTAAAAGTAGGGCTTGGTAATTAGCACAATGTTCTTCACCGACTGCCTCCATGTTGATATTTACTGAGGATTCCCTCAGAGATTTTTGAGAAATCTTTTTTCTGAAATAAAAAAGATGGAGAGGCTAATAATCAGATGTTTCAGCATCCTCCTCTCCCCCCCCCCCCCCACCCCACCCTCCCCCATTCACACACATCACCACCGCTCTGACGTCACTGCCAGGAGCTGTCCACGCAACGGCGGTGCTGAAGCTGAACAAGATGGCTGTGTGTTGGGCAGCGGACAGCTGAGAGAGAAGAGGGGGGGGGGGGCGAGAAAAGTCTTAAAATTAGACAGACAACGCCATAAAAGAAGACATAAGCAAAGGACGACGCTGGCGTTGATTCTCGAATCAAGAGTTTTTATTTTTGTCCGCTGAAGACGCCTGCCAGGCCCCGTCTCTTCTCCATCTCCAGCCCAGCGCTTCATTCCCAGCCTATATATTGCACAGATTAGCTCAATTACGGAAGCTAGTGAAGAAGCTGGACCCTGCACTAAAGGCACATATAAGAAATGTCATTGCTGTGTGTTGGAGGTAAGAGAACAACTAACAATGTCTTGGCACGACTTGCTGTGCATTTCCTCGACCTGCTGGTGTGAGCAGTTTAAATACTCCAAGTCTTATCTTTACTGCTTTTGGGGATTAACCTTTGAGGATTACGATCAATTCATCAATGTTTTTGGATTATCCATTAGGCACAGGAATGTTTTTCAAATTTGCCACGCTACTAAATGACAGTTTTAGTTGTTTATTTTGTTGCAATTCACATTATTACGGCTAATACTTCACATCACCTTTGGAGATATTGCACATTTCGAATCTATGTTCTTTATTTGACTAATATTTCACTCCTACTGTCTATGATGACAACCTGGGCTCATTTTACACAACCTGCCATCGCTACAACCGAATCGATTTATGGAGTAGGTGTACGCTTTCTAGCAGCCGCTGTCAAACATAGTAAAACAAAATGTAACCCACTCTCAGTTTCCTCCGGTGCAACAGAAGCGTGGGGTGTTTTTTGTTTCATGTATACAAAAAACTAAAATATAGAAAAGGTTTTGATTGAAGATCTTTTACAGTGCAGACGTTTCATCTCAGTTTCCATGCGTAATTGCGCGGACCAAAAAAAAGGCGTGTTCATTAGCCTACTGGGTTTATTTACAGTAGGCTAATTCTTTAAGCCACGTGATTGGCTGCAGAAATATTTAATTATATTCCTCCTATTGATTGAGGTTTTAAAATGACAACCGCTACCTGTTCACGGTGTCCACATTGGTTTTGAACTGTATAACCAGGAAGCGACTTATCATATTGCACCGTATTAAGACTGTTGGTCAAACATCTTCCTTCAGTCATTGATGGGCAATTTGTAATTTTGTTTTGTAACTCTATGATGTTTTCTGTGATGTATTTCTCCAGTGTAACACATAGAAAGTGGACCCAGAAGAGTTTTACATCCAAGGGCTTAATGAAGGGCTTAGGGAATCGGTGATAAACCCTTACATGTCATCCAGTCACTGTAATAATTGAGCATTTACATGCAGAGCATATATGGCAGCTCCAAATAGGAAGTATCTCTTCTCATTAACCTAGCCTTAGCTGTCAGTGCAAGAAGAACTGGATAGATATTATCTTAAAGATAAAGTTTCATAAGGAATACAAATGATTAAATGTTTTTTTTACACTTTCTCTTACCAAGGATAATGAATTCATGTTGTCGCAGCATTCCTTCAACACATGGCAGGCTTATGAAGAGACGGTAATGTGATGCAGAGGAAAAACATTATCCGGCTTTCACCAAATCTGCAGCTCTCTTAAATCATCAGTTTCCTTCTCTGAGACTTTTGATAAACACCGTGGCTGACTTATCGGTGAAGAGTGAGGGGAAAGCTTCTTCAGGTTCATGGAGAGGTTGGAGCGACTTGTGCGAAGTGTGTATGAAGAGGCTGCTATGTTGTTGGCACCGGTGCTGGAGCTGATTGCACAGATGTCAGGATTAAGATCCAGGCCTGTTGGTGGTCCCTTTATGTCCTGAAGCTTTGTTGGCATAGCAACCCCGATGGTATTTTAGTTCTCCGTTGGCATTTTGTCATTAGGTTCTACACACTGTTACAGGCCTGCAGCCAGGTTTATATTGATATACTGTGAGAAGAAGGAATAAATAAAGAGGGTGATGACCATGGCGGTTTACCTTGAGCTGCACGGTAACACGAGTTGCCCTGATAAACAGCAGCAGTGATGTGTGTGTGTGTGTGTGTGTGTGTGTGCTCTACTTTCATGTCTCATGGTGTTATGTGTACTCTTTGGATTGATAACCTGTGCCACAGAAGCTGAATAAGCGTATTCCGATCTGGCAACCATCCTCTTACTGCCACCCTCAGTAGCGACATGCCAATTCATGCATTATAACTTTATAACAGAGTGAGCCATGAGAGACATCCTCATTAGTGTCACCTTCTCTCATTATGGCATTATCCAAACATCTATTTAAGACTATTTACATATGTATGCAGCTCATTAGGGACGTTTTTTTTTTACAAAGAATTCAGAAAGTCCAACGTTAGAAATGAATATAATTTAGCAACAAACCGTCCTTGGCTAGATCTGTGCCTCATTACCATTTCAATCATACTGCTGCTGTTACTGTAATAATGACTAGGGTTACTGGGGAGTCTGGAAATAGTTTGGAGCAAAGATCAATTGTGTTAAAATGGAAATATACACATATATACTGCAGCATTCACATTCTGTGGTTAATGACTCCTAAGCTACACATACTGTTTATATACTCTATATATTCTCGGAAATGGCAGATCGCTTAAAGTCTGCAATGCACGGGAGAAGCTGACGGCAATAGTGGTGAAAACAGCAACTTCCATGATCCGTCATCCCACTTCCACACTTCACCAAACTCTTTTGTTATTGTTTTGATTGAGAGACCCGCAGTGGCAGAATATTACGTACGTTTATTAGTCTGAGCGAGAGGAGTATTCAGTCATCAGTGACTGCTTTAATCACCGTTATTGGTATGTTCCCCCTAAGTGTACTACAGGTGTGAGACTGCATTGTATGTGTATGTGACACAGGGACATGCTGTAATGACCTCTCAGTGTTTGAAACAGCTCCTGGAAAGCCTTTGATTGGAAAACCTCAGATAATAAAAAGGTCCTTTTGGTCGTCTGGACCGGGGCATGAGTGAATGTATTTGTCCCATTATCCCCAGAAAAGAAAGAGCCAATGAGAATCTGTAATTGCCGTGGATGGGACTCAACATTTTCTGTTGATGGATTGCAGAAAAATATGTAGCACTTTTATTTTCAGCTACTCCTTTTTACTCATTCCCCTGTGCTATAACTGCAGAAATGGTGGTTTAGTCTTAAGCCTGTGAGCTGTAAACCCCCCCTACCCTACACACACACACACACACACACACACACACCCCTTTCCGGCACCCCCCGCCCCTGTCACACTGAAGTGGTTATTTTTAGTCTTGGGGATGCAGCTCGCTCTGCCCGCATCCGGCTGCACAGAGAGATTAATGGAGCACAAGAGAAAGAGATAGAAAGGGAGCACACGTGCATACTCACCACATGGCTTGTAGGAGTGAGTGATTGAGTGAGAGGGAGGGAAAGGACCGATGACTGGTCGGTGGTGAGGAGAGGACAGTGCATGAGTCGGAGGGAGAGGTGCGTCCGTCATTAACTGTCTAATTAAAACAAATAAATAACTCATTTGAACGCCTCTTTGTCAAATGACCTATATTCAGAGCTTCCTTGGAAAAGAACCTTCCTTACCACATACGTGTGAATGCCTTGTCAGCAACTTAAATATCAGAATGTGGATTTTACTTTGAAGTTGGCTACCTATCACATGCTCCACCATACCGCTTCCCGCCACCTGCCTCATGAATATCAGACCGATATCTAAGTGATAAGCATTATCCCGAGGGTTAGCCGCTATTTTTAGAAGCCAATTTGTCCACAATAATTACCGTGCTCATTCTGCTGCCACTGACTAAGACAATGACTCAATGAATGGATGTTTGTCAGCATCATTTTGTGACCCTAATGTTTAGTCTTTACTTGATTGAATAAAAAGGGCGTGCTCATTAATTTAGTTCTTTCTGGTCTTGCTGTTGAGGTCCGATGTGATTCATTATGTTTATTCCCTGAAATGTAACATCAGTGAAAAGAGACAATCAGCAGGGATTTAAAAAAACAACTAAAACAGCTCTGAATATTAATACCTCACTGCTCAACATGGGGATGCTGGGCATCGACAGGGTGCCGGATTGAATAAATAATGAGCAGGCTGTTGACGTCACTGTGGTTTTAAAAGTCAGTCTGGTTCAGAGGTCCCTGCGTGGAGGAGCTGGCAGTGGCATCTGAGCAGAGCATCGTCTGTTGTGTTAAACAAAAAGCAGCACCCCCCCCGTTGTCAACCATGCAGGAATACATACACGTACATCATTCAGAGAGGACGAGGCATGTGGCCACTCTCCTCCCTGGCATCACTTGCACAAACTGTCCTTCTGGCCCTGTGACTCAGAGGTCCTGACGTCTCCTGCTGAACAGATTAAGTCTCTCATATTGAGATCGTGGCATTCTGACCAAAGAGGATAGAGGAGTCCCAGGCTGAGATGAGCAGACCCCCCCCCCCCCTTTAATACTCCTGTCATTTACCAGCCCACCAAACTTTCACGCACACGAGCTACATGCAGAGGCCTGAGTAAAGTCACATCACGCTGTAAGCATGAGCCCGAGAGAAGCCTTTGAGAATTCACTGATGTTACATTGTTGCGATGTCATGTCATCTCACTTTTTCCACTCTTTGTCTCATTTCTTCTTCTTCTTCTCATTTTATTTGCAGTGAAGAAAGGCAAGCTCGATGGACCCCAAGGTGAGTTGTGACCTGTGGATATCATTCATTTGTTACGTCTTTTAACTGAATGAAATTGTTGTATACAAACACTCACAGTGGCCTGACCAATGGTATTTGTATTTTATTTTCTACAGAGAAATTTAACACATACGTGACCCTGAAGGTGCAGAATGTTAAGAGCACAACCATCGCTGTGCGTGGCAGTCAGCCATGCTGGGAGCAGGACTTCATGTTGTGAGTGCTTCTTTCCTTCTTTTAGTCCGTCTTCTTCTGCAAATCTGCCTGTGCAATGTTGCTTAATTGGTAGATAGGCATTGCTGTACAATCTCGACTCTATTTCTGACTACTTTCCCTGCTCTTCACACCTACTTGTCTTCGTCCTCTCTCAGTGCAAGGAGCCTTCTCTCTTCACAGGTTGGCACAACGTTGCTTCCTACTGCATTATGTCTCATTGAAGTAACGCAGGTGGCCGGGAAAAGCTCACAGACAAACAACTGCACACATACAGGCAGACTATTCTAGTTTAAGTGACACAAAAAGAAGGCCTTAGATTAATTAAAGGAGGGGTCAGTTAAGCTGTGAGCTTTGACTTACACATGAAAGTCTGTTAACAGGTCTTGGGGAGTACTACTGCATATATGAAACAGATGGTATAAAGAGCTTTTGTGAGTTCTGTGAGTTTGGATACATTGCCTCACGTGATGTCACTCGAGTTAGTGTCAGTTGGAGCTAAAAAATGCAAGTTTGAAAGAAAGAAAGAAGTTGACTTAGTACCAGATCTCTCTAGCCCGCTCCTCATCTCTGCTCGAGGCTAGCTACGAGCACAACGCCCCTAAATCCCCTACTGAACTGACGCCGATCGAGTTGTGTCCATATTGTAGGAACCAGTTTGGAACAGGGAATAAGAAAGACGATCTCTCTGGTTCGGCTGCATTGTTTTTAATCATGTTTCTAAACTGTCCACTGTGCGCGTGATGTTAAAGAAGAGCAATACTGAATCTTTGGAGTGTTAAGTGTTAAGCTCTCTGCTTGTTTTCCCCCTTAGCTCTGGCTTTGCTGACGCAGCAACGATTTAGCTTGAACATCTTCCTCTTAAAGAGTGAAGCTATCAATACATTGGCTTTCATGCAATAAATGAAAGTATTGAAGTTTGACATAGTCAATATAGGTTTGCAGATGCATTCCATATTATTATATAAATATATAGGTTATTTAATAAGGAATGAATACTTCCAGTTCGCATGAATAGATATGTCACCTCAGGGGTTCACTTCAGCACACAGATGTTGTGCAACACAGAACAGCAGGGTCGGCTCTGACATTTATGCTTCCTAAAAGGAGTTATCTTTGCCCTCTTCCTCTTGCGTCTCTCTTCCTTTGATGAGTGAGGGGGTGACATAACACCTGCTCCAGCCCAGTTCACACACCCAGTACGTAGTTTCTCTCAGCTTCATTACAACTCATAACTCCAGAAAGTTGACTGAATAGGAAAGAAACACCAAAATACTGCTTTTATGTTTCTTCTTCTACTTCTTTTTAGGTCGCTCACTTTCTCCTTCACCTTTTTTCCCTTCTGTGAATCAGCACACCATTCAGCCATTTGCCAGAAAAATGTGTTTTCATATCAAAGCTGTGGTTATTATTAGGTCTTCACTTAAGACAGCCAGTGGGCTTGGGAAGAGGCGCTGCTTGACAATGAGAGATGCTTAGTGATCTGATCATCTGCCAGTCAGATTTTTAATCACTTTACAAATCCTGTCTTTTCCAGACCTCAGCTATATTTGCTGTATATGAGTGTTGCTTGATGGAAACATGAGGCAGAGTTCACTGTTGTTTGTCATACAGAAATATAGATCGTCTGCTCTTTTCCTATCTGTGCGCTCTCTTCTATCTTCCAGCAGCTTGGTTGACAATCACCTACTCTTTCCATCTTTATGCTGAATGACTCATTTACCTCAGCAGATTGAATCATAGTGCATCTCCATCACCACATTTAAGTGCAGCAAAGACTGTATTTCAGTTGAAAGCCCTCTGTGCAGTGAGGTGTCTGTATGCAACCCCGTCTCCGCTCAGCTTTTTATAACATTATGCATTATTTTAATCTCTTCCCTCTGCTTTTTCCTAACTCGTTTCTCTTTCTTTCTTAATCTGTTTCTTCCTCTACCTGCCGAGCAGCGAAATAAACCGCCTGGATCTGGGCCTGACGGTGGAGATGTGGAATAAAGGGCTGATCTGGGACACCATGGTGGGCACCTTATGGATCCCCCTGAGCAACATACGGCAGTCCAATGAGGTACACACTCTCTGTCCCGATCCCAGCATTAGGTTTTACTAGTTACGCTTACTGTACATGTGCAACAATCCTCCAGTCTGAGAGATGAATGAATGAAATTACTAAATGGGTTATGAAAACGTGTAATGTTTCATTTTACTTTAATGTAAAGCCATTATGTGAGAATTTTTTTATTATATTTAAATATATTTACTGTTTACTATCAGCCCCATATTATATCTTGGGTTTATTATTAGACCCAACCTCCACCAAGGAGGTTATTTTTCTGTCTGTCAGCAGGATTACAGAAAAACTAGTGGCCCGATTTTCATGTAACTTGGTGGAAGGGTGAAGCACGGGCGAAGGAAGAACCCATAAAAGTTGGAGCGTATCCGAATCACCAGGCGTATCTAGAATTATGTTTCACTTTCATTAACATTAGGACATCGGGCATTGTGTGCCGCAATCATGTGGTGTCTGAATAATCGGGAAAAACTAGTTCATGAGAGGAATAATCCTGTTAATGACTCCTCAAGTTAGAAACAACGATTCGGCAACGGCTATCAAAGTATTGCTCCATCACTCTGAGCATTAACACATGGTGTAGTGTCCATGTTGGTCCAGTTCCCACTTGTTAAAACATATGAACACATTGAAGTCGGTGTACAAAGTGGTCAGCATTGTTTAGCAGAAAGTAAACTAGTGCTCCAGGTTGTTTTTCTTTTAATGATTCAGTATTTGTTGTGTTTTCCAAATGCATACTGCTTTCATTATTAATGCCGTCCTGCTGCATTATATAACACATGCATAACATATGCCTCTGTGAAATATACCGGCGTAATCAATAAGAAAACAAACAATTGATTCTTGTCAGATTTCTGCCAGGAACTGCAGCTGAATATTTGTTCTGACTGGATGTCATTTGTTGACCATTGTAGGCTCCTGTCTTTTCAATTTAAAGAGATAGATCAACATTTTGGGGGAAATGAGTGTTGACTACAGGCTCAGATATGAAGCAACAGCCAGGATGTGATTATCTCAGGACAAACAGCAGACAACAGAGCAGCTGATAGTCTGGCAAGCTCAAAAGATCAAGAATACGTCTACCAGCAACTCTAAAGCTCACGCACAGAAATGTAAAAATAACACGTTTGTGGTTTTAGGGAGGTTATGTGCTGTAATTATTTCTCGGATAACAGCGGCCATGCAAAGTGACTTCCATGAGTCTTGTCGCCACTGTGAGGCCATTTAGATATTTGCACTGATCCGATTGAATTACCATTTTGTATTCCATATTTATCGTGCGGTCAGTATAGTTGCATTCATTTTTCTTCATCTATCTTCTCCAGGAGGGTCCAGGCCAGTGGCTGACCCTGGACTCCAATGCGATCATGGCTGAGAATGAGATCTGTGGAACCAAAGACCCGACCTTTCACAGGCTGCTGCTCGACACCCGCTTTGAACTGCCACTAGGTGTGACCTTTCAGCACAGTTGCATTTATCCTACTTTACCTTTTTAGTTTTATTCTGATATGTTTCTATAAAATTTGAAAAACAGGAAGATACCATTTCATGCTAGTATTAGCACTGTTACTACAAACGACATCCAGTGCTATTACTTATTACTATGTAATACTGTGGTCATGAAAGAAATGAATGTGTGTTCTGTGCTCCAGACATTCCTGAGGAAGAGGCCAGATACTGGGCCAAGAAACTTGAACAACTAAATGCCATGAGAGATCAAGATGTGAGAACTCAATTATTTTCTCTGCACCATATGTCATCTATATTTCCTCATCTATTAATTCATTCCTTAGTACAGCATTTTATTTCATAATCCCTTTCCTACTCAGTTTCCTTTGCCCCAGAAGAAGTGTTGCATCTTATGTTCTAATATGTTGTTGTTGTTGTTTTTCCTCTTAGTATGCCTATCAAGAAGAACAGGAGCGACCTCTCCATGCACCAACCACACAGTGCTGTGAGTGTCACAGTCCACCTCCTCCTCTCTCCCCCGCTGTGTCCTTTTTATACGTCCTCTATTTCTTCTCCTCGCCCCCTCTGCTCCACGTACTGAGAAGAGGCCAAGCCGGGAGGTAGAAATGAGGCTGAGAGATGGAAAGGAGGGAGGGGAGGAAAGCTGATGTGACGAATCATGCATGCAAGCCTGCCTGAGTAGAATGACTTATAGGTGCTAGATGCCTGATGAATGTGAACTGACACACAATGGGTTGTCAGACACACGACACCCTGCCTGACTGCCTGTCGGTCTAGTGATGATGACACAGAGAGCAAGTGTGTATCGTGTAAATCCATGGAGAAAAGGGTTGGACGATGGCATGTTTCTTGTGTGTGCAGAGATGATAACAACATGTGTGTGTGTGTGTGTGTTATTCTCTTAGTTTCTTAGCAGCACCAAGGCCAGCAGCATCTGAACAAAGCAGATTCTGATCCACAGTTCTCTTAAGACCTTGTGCTTTTCCTTTCCTCACACACATGTACTGTACATATACTTGTAAACCCATATGTGTGCACACATATTTACATCTATATACATCTCTACATGTTTGCTTAGCTGGCTTTGTGGACTGCTGATGTGTTTAATTTGAGGCCCAAACCTAATTTGGTTCCTCCAACACTTTATCTCCTTGCAGGTAATTGGAGTCTGTGGGGAGAACAGCAAAGTAAGTTTCTTTCATACGCTTCTGCTAATGACTTGGAGTTATTCTCCTTGTGTAGTTTTCCTCAGAGACCATTAGCTGCCATGAAAATGTATTTTCTTCTCCACGCGCCCTCGCTGAACTTCCTCTCAACTCGTATCCATATTTTGCTGATGGATTTTAAGTCAAGCTGCTAGAATTAAATTCAATAAAGTTACAGTAAATCAATGTGGTGTTTGGTGGAGATACATATTAGTTTTTCCAAGGGAGTAATTTCCACTGGGGGTGGAAACTTTCAGGTTGATTTTATTACTTTAGTCTCTCTGAACATGATTCTTACTGTCCGCCCACCAAACTCCAGATGATGGAAGATCTGAGTGAGCTGAGTCGCCTTCAGTTATTTTACAGAGTCTTTATGCCCTGGATCTTGCCTCTCAGGCTGCATTCAGGCTGTTTTACCTTATTGCTGAAGGTTGTTGTGGCAGTGTGCACGAACTGAATACTACTATGAAGACACTACTAGGGTTCTTCAAACTACTTAACTACAATATCTGTATATTATACATTAATCCATATTTTTTAATTTACAGATAAAATGCTCCTAAGAAGGCACTACAACTGGACATTATTATTATTTTAATGAATAATGCAGTCTGTCGCAAAGATGCAAATACAACAACTATCCTTAAGAAAGTATCAAGTTATCTAATGTATTAAAGGAACAAATATAGAACTTTAGAACATCCATCATTATGGAAAACATAAAGAACTATTTTAGCGTACTTTTTAATTTCCTAATTAATTTAATGCTTTTTTCTTGTTTTGTTGTTTCTTGTCATTGTGCCCCCTTTACACTGTACAAATACCGTTTAATACAATGCTGCCCCATCGTCCTCTTCTCGTCTCTGCCTCCCGCTGTGTCTGTGTGAACAGACGAAGACCCAGACAGCGCCGTGGACGACAGGGACAGCGACTACCGCAGTGAGACCAGTAACAGCATCCCGCCTCCCTTCTACACCACCTCCCAGCCCAACGCTTCCATGCATCAGTATCCCATGAGGAACCAGCAGTACAACGACGGAATCCATGAGCTGGACTACGACCAAAGAGCCCTGAGGTAACAAACACCCTAGAGGCTCCACGTAGCCACAACTGAGTGGTTTCCCTTTTCACCAGATTACCATGGCGGGTTGTTTTAATGTATCAGCAACAGGGAGAATGCTTTTGTAGTTTTGGTGAGACATTGAGAACAATGCTTAATGTTAAAGTTGTAAAATACACAAATATGTATTTTTGGAGTCTAGCATTTAGCCCTGAGACAGCTCAGCCCCTGCGGTCTTGTTTTGTTTCACTTGTTTGTACATGGTAACATGTTGTTCCACTGTGCTCTCCTCCTCCAGAGAATAACCCTGGCCTCAGTGTATACAAGCATGCTGGGGTGCACAGTTCTTGTATACAGATCCTGTATGAAGTGGGCCTTTGTGGTTATCTTTTGTGTGACTGTGTGTGCGTGCATCTTTGTGTGCATGTTGAGTGTGTGAGCATCAGAAACCCCCACGTGGTCTCCTCTGCGCTAACTTGTTGTTTAGAAAGTAAATGAGTTTCTAGAGATGATTAAATGTCATGCATTGCTCAGAAAAGTATTCATTAATTACAGCGAGCCAAACCTTCCTCAATGTTCATATGAACACCTGACAATTGTTTTAAGACGGCCTTAAAAACAACTGTGACCCCAGTCAGTAACCGGGCAGTGCAGAGTCTCGGTTTGGTTAAAGCTTTCTTTGAAGGATTTGCACTGAGCTCTACTGATGCTCCTCTCCCACCTCTCCCCTCTTCCCTACCTCCCTCCTTACTCCTCTTACCAGACGCAATGATAGTTTAGACTCGGCCACCAACGGGCGCAGTGATATCGACTCAGGCTCAGGGTCGAGCCGGCGCACCAGTCGTCGGTATTCTCTAGACAGTAGGCATTCACTGTCCGATAGGTGGGTCTCTGTACCTCCTCTCCAACTCCTCCTCCTCTTCCTTCTCCTGCTCCGGCCTGTGACTCCGTCTCGCTGTGACGTCAGTGGTGGACTTGTCCCGTCCTCCTCGCTCGCTGTGCTTGCATGCATGCGCTCTTACCCTCTTATCTCTGTATATGTATATTCTATACTTTTTATACAAAACTATTGGTCCTGCATCTACTGTACATTTACTGTGTTCCTGGTGAAGAATCACAAATCCGTATCTCATGAGTTATCATACTCATCTTGGCCATTGTTAAACTCTCATAAGTTTTACGCAGTTTTGTGTTTGTGTGAGGGTGAGTGAGTGACAAGGTGTGTGTGTGTGTGTGTGTGTGTGTGTGTGTGTGTGTGTGTGTGTGTGTGAGAGAGAGAGAGAGAGAGAGAGAGAGAGAGAGAGAGAGAGAGAGAGAGAGGGTGTGTGTGTGTGTGTGTGTGTGTGTGAGAGAGAGAGAGAGAGAGAGAGAGAGAGAGAGAGAGAGGGTGTGTGTGTGTGTGTTGTTTAGTAACAGTCAGAGACTGAGAGGTTAATTGTTGGTTGGAGTTTGTGCAAGAGCCTTTGTGAATCTGTGTGTGTGTGTGTGTGTGTGTGTGTGTGTGTGTGTGTGTGTGTGTGTGTGTGTGTGTGTGTGTGTCTGTTGTCGTGGCAGCCTGTTATTACAGCCTCATCCTGTATGTGAGACATTATGAAGAGCCCTGTCTTATTCTGGGTTTCCCATACGTGTTAATTATAGATGTTTAATATCCACTTGTAAAACGGCAGGAGGCCGTCAGCCCAATAATGGGGCTGCAAGAGAGGCCATGACACTGGATTACATTAATTTTCCTCTTCGTGTCATCATGTTTTTGTTCTTTAATTATTTGCTAAGAAAGAGGGCAGACATGTATTTAGACTGAGACATTATGCAAGCATTCGTCACTGTCTGTGTCTGTCTTTGTGTTGGATGAGAGATTGTGAGATAGGTGATGAATAGAAAAGAACAGGGGTGTCATGATTGTGTGAGTGTTTAAGCCCTAATATAGTTCTCTTCTTAACTGCTCCTGCACCATGCATTATTGAACCAACAGGACTGTAATCAATAGAGACGAAACACAAGTGTGTGTGCGTGTGCGTGTGTGCGTGTGCGTGTGTGCGTGTGTGTATGTGTTTGAAATTGTTTTTGCATGGGTCTCAAATCTCTCTCTGACTCATGGTCTGTCTCAGTGTCTAATAGCCTCATTCATCATTGCAAATAAATATTATTCACTCATTTATCTGCCGAATAGAGTTTTTGTTCTGCCAGACAAATTAATTACCCTCAAACTAAGATTTATATCTTAGATTTATGAAAAATCTGTTCTTATATTTTTGCTAATCGTGTGCTTTTGTAAAGTATGTGTGCTTCTGTATTAACTTGTTTGTGAATTACTATCCATAGTAACCTTACTAATTACAAAAAAGATGATTCCCTTTGTAATTACATAGATGCACCCCCCCCCCCCCCCCCCGCTTTGACTTTTCTTATTGCTTGATTTAAAGTCACTCCTCTGTTCCTATTGGTCAGCTGTCTCCCTCCCTGGCCCCAACACGAGTGGTTTTAGTGTCTCTGTGACAGCCAAACTCTTTATTGTGCAGGTGTAGAAACTCACCTAGTTTACTTTTAAACCTGTGTGGGTGTGTTTATATAACAGGTGTCTATATCTCCCCCTCCCCTCAGTCCCACAGACAGTCGTTACGCCTCGTCAGGCGAGTTGAGTCGAGGCAGCTCTCAGCTCAGCGAGGAGTTTGTTGCTCAGGATGGCGGAAGCTTGCGGGGTTCAGAGTTCTACGATGAAAACGACTCTTACCACTCCTGCCACTCCTCCGTCAGCTACGGCAAAGAGGATTCCCCGGTCTGGGATGGTGAGGACCCCCAGGGCGTCTACAGCGACGAAGGAGGCTACGTCAAAGATGGAGGGGAAGAGGGGGCGTTGTATGCCGGAGGGGAAGAGGGGGCGTTGTATGCCGGAGGGGAAGAGGGGGTGTTGTATGCCGAAGAGGAGGGTGAGATGTATGGGGAGGAAGGAGAGTACACCTACGAAGATGGGGAGGAGATGCCTTTTGAAGAAGATGAAGATATGTATCCACTTGACGGCACACTCAGTGAAGAACAGGAGCCGCCCTACACCCCCACACCCACAAGCACAGTCCCCACCCATATGCCCCCCTCTGATGGTCTGTCCTCCCCCAGGCCACCTCTGGAGAAGCAGGCATCGTTGCATCAACAGCGGCCAGCCCATGATCAGCTCCAGCCCACCAGCACAGCTCCCGCTCTACTTCCAGTCACACAGGACAACACGTTGCCCCCTTTCAGTGTAGAATCCATCAAACCTCCGTTTGCACCCACCAAGCCAGCTCTGTCAACCCCCATTACATCCACCCCCACCCCTACAACGCAGGTTCCAGCTCCAGATACCGAGCCCCTGGAGCCGGAACCCAAATATGAGGTGCCGTTGGAGGAACCTCGACCTCCTGAGAAGCCTCCAGCAGCAGAGAGCGTCCCCCCAGCTCCTGAGAGAACAGAGGAGCCATCAGTTCCAAGGTGAACACTGTTCACACACTGTCAGCACTAAGGCAACTACACAAAAGACGTTAATCTGGCAGTTCAAGTAGCAATAAGCACATGCAATATTCTGATTATCCAAAAGAGAAACATAGAAAACAGACACTTGAGAAATAGTAGGAATAGAAAAAAACATTTAGTGGCTTCTAATATAGCAGCTAATAAAAGTTTTATAATGATTATCTACATTTGTAATCATTATCTTGTCTCCTACGCAGTGTGCAAAATGTGTTTACTATTCATTCATAATAGTTATCTCAATAATTACTGAACATTCACAGCATTAACTAATAGAGCACATACTAGCACATAAATTAATAATGTTTTATTTTTATTTTTTTAAATGTACCTTCTTCAATCATTCTTTTAGCTTCCCAAAGAGGGAACCCATGGAGCCTGGTCCTGCCAGAGCCAAAGCCAACTGGCTTCGACTTTTCAGCCGAGTACGACTACAGCTGCAAGAGGTACAACCTGCGTGTGTGTGTGTGTGTGTGTGTGTGTGTGTGTGTGTGTGTGTGTGTGTGTGTTTCTTAGTGTGCCTTTGTGCACATGGCAGTGCATTGTGTCTAATTGATAGTTTCTGTTTACCCCTTGTACTGTTTTGCCATTTCATTATTTTCTTTTCAGTTGTTTGCCACCCTCGTAGCGATTTGCATGTATCCATTCTGATTACCCACGGCTGGAGCAGACGCTCAGGTGGGTGCGGCCAGTCGTGTGTTAATCCATCAAATTTATATTGTATGTATCGCGTAGATATTTACGGGGAGCCCATAAACACATACGAAGCTGCTGTAAGTCTGCTAAGTGTCATTTTCAATGCCTGGCATTTATATCAATCACGACTATCTCTGTTCGTCAGTGTGACGTGAGTATCAATGCCCTGTGTCATTCTTTGAACAGGCAGGCAGACAAAGAACATGCCTTTCAATAATAGAGCAGATAGAATTAGAAGAGTGATTACACGGATGGCCATCTGGCTGTAATCTACTTTTACTATGATTCTCAAACACAGAGAAGCCACTGCTGATGTCAATAATCGCCACACTCGCTCAGAAAGACGCAACTCAGCTATACCACTCTCCTTATCTCCCCTTTTTTCGTTCTATCTCCCGCTTGTACCACTGTTGTATTATTAATGTGTGAATTATGGGAACACTTGCATTCATTGGCTGCAGCTACTATTAAAATTCAACATGAAATAGTGCTTTTTGCAAAGGAACACCATACGGTATCTCTCCATTTTGTCGTTGTCAGTATAAAAGCCCTATGCACAGTACTATAATATGTTATGCTTCCCATTTCCCAGCCACAGCTCTAATGGCACCCTGCTTGCCTCTCTTCCTCATCTCATCTTTCTCTTTCTCCTCAGGCCCGAGGAGAAAGTGTTGGCATCGCCTCTCTGCTTTTATCGGCAGGGTAAGTAACCATGAAGCTGTTACTACTACGGTAATTGAAAATCTATAACTTACCAACCGAAAAGCAAGAACATGGCTTTAATGTCTGAATGCATTAATCGTCTAATTAAATCGGCATGTCCAGGTCGTAGTAAACAACTGTAGTTGGTAAAAAGAATAGCTGGTGTTGAACCGGGCTCTGTGTCTCCAGGATGGGTGGCGCTCTGTATAGCATTGACAGCATGCCAGACCTCAGGAAGAGGAAAGCTATGCCTCTCGTCCGAGATCTGGTGAGTTTCTGCACTAATCTCTTTATATTCCCCTGACTAAGTATCTCACATCTCCCCAGTCCATATATCACTCAGTGACAGCTCTCATCTACTAAACTCCTGTTGCCCTTCTCATCGTATTCTCTTTACGTCATTGGTCTTTTCTTCATTTCTCTTTCTTTTCACTTCTCTTCCTCGTTGTCTTCAAGCCCACATCACTGCATGCTCTCTGCTAACAGACGATACATTTCCCTCCTGTTACAGCCTGACAGGGCGAGCTGCAGGACTAAAAGGGCCACTGGCAAGGCTAGAGGTTTCCTCTGATTGACGCTGATGTTTGCTCGATGCTGTCATATAACAGACCTTTCGTTATAAAATAGTTTTATATTTTTAGGAAATACCCTGTGGATGCTCTCTTACTGAGAGTTAGAAGAGAAGATTGATTGTTCTGCACGTCTGGCAGCAGGAGAAACATCCTCCAATCTGTCGCAACTTGTCATTTTTACACTTTGGTGTTTGTGCAAATTAAACCAATTAAATACAACATACTAATTAGTGAGCTACAGAGGCTTCCAGTCTTTGTGCTAAGCTAAGCTAACTGGCAGCAGGATATAGCTTTACATTTAACGGACAGATAAGAGAGATTTCGATCTTGCAAATGAGCATACGGTATTTATTTTAAAATATTGAACTATTTCTTTTAATGCAAAAAGACGTTCTGTAGCGGAGGCTGGTGAAATGTGGACTCTTTATATTAACTGCTCAGTGGGCCAATTTCCTTAAGAGAGCAGATCCAAGCCTTACCACACACACAAGTCATTAGCTCAGATGCTGTCTTCATTAATAAATCTCGCTGTCACAAAGTAACAGTGACGACGCACTGACAGACAGTCACAGGCAGGTGCACCGATGTTTCTCTTCTTCTATCTCTCTCTTGCTTTCACACACACACACACACACACACACACACACACACACACACACACACACACACACACACACACACACACAACTTGTCAGAGTGTCTCAGGTAATTGATCAGACAGCTTGGGGTCCTGGCTTAATGAGAAGTGATCGCAGGCTACTTCATTAACATATCCAATTCTCAGATGTGGTTGCAGTCGGACTTCCTCCGCACCTGGCTGTAGATTTGTCTTGTTTGATTCCCCCATGCTTTTATTGTGGATGTCTCTTCTTGTTTAATCATAATAACGACAGTTTGTGCACAATGAATGCCTCCTTTATTAACATTTTCAATTATCTATGGAAACTCCTCCCCCCCTCCTACTTGCCTTTTTCTAACATCAAATCTCTCCCTTGTTCCTCCCACCTTCAATGCATTTCCACAGGCTATGGTGAGTAACACCAACACCATTTGCTTTCAAAACACTTATGAATGAAGGTATACTAGTTGTGACATCTCACCAGGAAATTGATCACTTCTATGAAGGAAATGAAGCACTTTACATTCTGCAGCTGTCACCTCTAGTTTGCTGCAGCGGGGAGCATGGCCAGACAGGCAGTAATAAAAAAACATTGTCTCACAGGCTGCACTGAGATTTATCTTGATAAAAAAAAAAAATCTGATTTTGAGGTGGGAGCTGAGAGAAACTGACCCCTCCTCTCTCTCATGTCACTCAGTCCTTGGTCCAGAGCTCCAGGAAGGCAGGCATCACCTCGGCCCTGACCTCCAGCACCCTGCATAACGAAGAACTGGTCAGTGCTTATGTACAATATTAATCCAAAGTATCTCACGTCATGCTGAAAGTCATTCTAGCACACTCTGCTGACCCTGCACTTTCTCTCTTCTGTACCCTTGTAGAAGAGTCACGTCTACAAGAAGACCCTCCAGGCCCTCATATATCCCATCTCCTGCACCACCCCACACAATTTTGAGGTGTGGACGGCCACCACGCCCACTTACTGCTACGAGTGTGAGGGACTGCTGTGGGGTATTGCTCGTCAGGGCATGCGCTGCACAGAGTGCGGCGTCAAATGCCACGAGAAGTGCCAAGATCTACTCAATGCTGATTGTCTGCAAAGTAAGCAACAAACATTTCCCCGATGTTAGCCCGTAAAGTTAGCAACACACACTGGATACCGCTCTCAAGAGACTGTTAGCTTAGCTTAGCATAAAGACTTGAAACTAGCCTGGATCTGTCCAAAGGTAGAAAATAAATCAAGAAATTACTTTAGGTTTTTGTACGGATTAGACAAATGAGATTTAAAATGTTTGTAAGTGATCTTTAGTGTTGCAGGTATGCAGATTAACCTTCTGACGGAGCGGGCTAGCTTAATATTTACAGTAGCATACAGATATGAGATCTTCTCATCTAACTCTTGGCAAGAAAGAGAGTAAGCGTATTTCCCAACATTTCTTAGGAATACCTTTTTTAAACATGTAATTATATATTTAACAATAATATTCTGGGATATATAAGAGCTTTGATTGATTCGTGTTTCTAAAATATAGCATGAAATATTTATAGGAGCCGAAGAACCATTTGCTGACTTTATGTTTTCGACTTTGTCAGTGCTGCTGTTTTTAAATTAATAATAATAAACTATCTACTCCATCTATTTCCTCTTATCTCCAGTTGTCAATGCTAAGCACGGAGTCCTCCTCCTCCTCCTTCCCTCACGCCTACTTTCTTATTTTCCATTGTTTTCTTGAGAGGATATTAAAAGCCATTTGTCTTTTGTTGTCATCCGCCTCTCTTTTCCATCTCTCTTTTACTCAGCATTTTATAGCTCTGCAGATGTGTCCGCCTCTCATTCATGAAATATTGCCACGTTTTTCATCACCTACACAGTCTTCTTCTCTGCTCTGTACACCTATACCTTGTAGACATGTAATTGCAATCTTCTGCGCTGTTATTGTCACCACTAATGACTGTATGGCAACTATAAACCAGCACAAACAGCTCATATGATACCACTTTAAAACGTCTAATCCTTTTCTTTCTCGTCTTGATTTTCCTTCTCACCAGGAGCAGCAGAGAAGAGCTCCAAACACGGCGCCGAGGACCGAACCCAGAACATCATCATGGTTCTTAAAGACCGCATGAAGATCCGCGAGAGGAACAAACCGGAGATCTTTGAACTCATTCAGGAGGTGTTCACCGCCCCCAAGGCCACTCACGTCACCCACATGAAGCAGATCAAGCAGAGCGTGCTCGATGGCACCTCTAAATGGTCGGCCAAGATCTGCATCACAGGTGAGAGAGGAGTCAAATAAGTACTGTATAGTAGTTCTGAACGGAGCTGGCCAACACGGTCAACGTCAAAGTCAGAGGGGACGGCATGTGTCTATAAAAAGAGACGCGCTGACGTTTGTATGACGAGAGCTCAGGTGGCGTTTGTGGGGCAGTAGAGCAGAAGGTCAGATGATTTAACACGTATCTGTTTGCACACAAACACACACTGTGGCTGATCAGCTTGGATTGTCTTCTCTTTAATTTAAGGAGGAGGAGAGGAGGAGGATGATGAGGAGGAGGAGGAGGTAGGAGAGGAGGAGGAGGAGAGGGGGAGAGGAGGAGGAGGAGGGGAGAGGAGGAGGAGGATGAGGAGGAGGAGGGGAGGAGGAGGGGAGAGGAGGAGGAGGGAGGAGGAGGGGAGGGGAGGGGAGGGGAGAGGAGAGGAGGGGGAGAGGAGGGAGGAGGAGGAGGAAGGGAGAGGAGGAGGAGGGGAGAGGAGGAGGAGTGGAGAGGAGGAGGAGGAGTGGAGGGGAGGGGATAGGAGGAGGAGGAGGAGGAGGGGAGAGGAGGAGGAGGAGGGGAGGGAGGGGAGAGGAGGGGGAGGGGGTAGAGGAGGAGGGAGGGGAGAGGAGGAGGAGGGGAGGGGAGATGAGGAGGAGGAGGAGGATGAGGGGAAGAGGAGGAGGAGGAGGGGAGGGGAGAGGATGAGGGGAGGAGGGAGAGGATGAGGAGGAGGAGGGGAGGGAGATGAGGAGATAGGAGGAGGAGGAGGAGGGGAGAGGAGGAGGGGAGAGGAGGAGGGGGGAGAGGAGGAGGAGGAGGGAGGGGAGAGGGGAGAGGGGAGAGGAGGAGGAGGAGGAGGGGGAGGGGAGCGATGAGGGGCGGGGAGGAGGAGGAGAGGGGATATGAGGAGTAGTAGGAGGGGAGGTTCTTCTTCTTCTTCTTCTTCTTCTTCTCTTCTTCTTCTTTTCTTTTTTCTTTTCTTTTTTCTTTTCTTTTCTCTTCTTCTTCTTTTCTTTTCTCTTCTTCTTCTTTTCTTTTCTCTTCTTCTTCTTCTTCTTCTTTTCTTTTCTCTTCTTCTTCTTCTTCTTCTTCTTCTTCTTATCTTTTCTCTCCTTCTTCTACTTCTACTTCTTCTTTTTCTTCTTCCTCTTCTTATTCTTTTTCTTCTTCTTCTTTTCTTCTCTTTTCTTTTCTCTTCTTCTTCTTCTTCTTCTTCTTCTTTTCTTTTCTCTTCTTCTTCCTCTTCCTCTTCTTTTCTCTACTTCTTTTTCTTCTTCTTCTTCTTCTTCTTCTTCTTCTTCTTCTTCTTCTTCTTCTTCTTCTTCTTCTTCTTCTTCTATTTCCTCTTCCTCTTCCTCTTCCTCTTCCTCTACCTAGTGTTATGTGCCCAGGGTCTACAAGCCAAGGACAAAACCGGCTCCAGTGATCCTTACGTCACAGTCCAGGTGGGAAAGACCAAAAAGAGGACCAAGACCATCTACGGCAACCTCAACCCTGTCTGGGAGGAGACATTTAATTTGTGAGTGAAGACCTTCTTGGACACATGTGTGACATTTGAATTAGAGCTCTATCAATTTATTATTTAGCCAATCAAATGTCTCTCAGAATGTTCTCAGAGCCCAAGGAACCAAAAGATGTTCAATTTACAACGATATACAGAGAAAACTAGCCAATCCACCACATTTGAGAAGCTATTACCAGCTAGTGTTTGGCATCTTAGCCTGATAAAGGACTTAAAATAATAATTGAATATCACTATTTTTAATTAAAGAACATTTTAATCCCCTAAACCTTCCAGCTATAGTTGTCGCACTCATGCAGTTAAACATTTCTATCTGCTTTCTGTTGATTAAATTAAATGTATTTGTTTATGGTGCTTATGCTTTTGATATTTAAGGAATCTTGATTCATGAAAGTAATCCATCTGGCCAACTGTCAAGGTAACTACTATATGTAGTGGCTGTGGCTGACTCTCTGTCTGTCTTAGTGAATGTCACAACTCCTCAGACCGTATCAAGGTGCGAGTTTGGGACGAGGACGACGACATTAAGTCTCGTGTAAAGCAGAAGTTCAAGCGGGAGTCAGACGACTTCCTCGGTCAAACTATCATCGAGGTCCGGACTCTGAGCGGAGAGATGGACGTCTGGTACAATCTGGGTCAGTTAAATCGCGTTGTGTCTGCTGAGTTTATTCTGTATTTGCACTTATATGACTCGCATAACTTCTCTGATTTAGATGTTTTCAGTTAACCGTGTGTCTTGTGCTCTTCACAGACAAGCGTACAGACAAATCAGCTGTGTCTGGGGCTATCCGCATGCACATTAATGTAGAGATCAAAGGAGAGGAGACGGTCGCCCCCTATCACGTTCAGTACACCTGTCTGCATGAAGTAAGCTCAATGTGTTCTGTGTTTGTGTGTTTGAACGGGCCGAAAGTGCTGTACTGTTTTGAGATACTGCTGTTTTATATATGCATTTTGTGAGACTTTATACCTTGAACTACATATTTGGGAATTTTATAATTTTTACTTTCCTGCTTTCTGTGCAGTCAGTGTGCAGTCGGTCTGCATAACAACATGCACAACATACGCAGACCATGACTTTGAGTCTCTGCTGTGGATGCCGACACTGCACGCTAAAGGCAGATTGGGCATTTAAATAAAGCATTTCAACAAGGGAATCTTTTAGGAATCTTAAAAAGTAGAGAGATTAATTTATGCACAGCCCTAGAATCTTTGATTAATGCTTAGGTTTATAGTAGTTTAATGTTTGTCTGTTCCTCTGTGAGTATCTCTGCAGAGTCATCCTAATGAGCCATGCCAAACAGGTTCATTTACTTGTCTGATGTTTAGATCCATTTCAAATGAGTTAATACTGCAGGAAGTTTGCTTTGCTCTCATAAGATAAAAAAAAAAACATCTCCAAAAGCAAAGACATCAGACACGTTTCTCTTCTGGCTCTGTGCTGATTGGTTGTAGACCAATCACAGCTTTGTACGGAGTCATTACTCAGCCCATTACTCAACAGAGCGTATATAAGCGTATAACCTTAACAGACAAATGACCGCTGTTATTGCTGCACATAAGTGGCCATAAACCACATAGCTGACTTTTACAGCAGCATAAACGCTTCATGGTTGAGTAGTCAAGACGGGACCTTGTGTTGGCCTCATAATGTAGTGTAATGGCTATTTATGTAGTGCAGCCATTTAAAGATAAACAGATTATAGGTTGTAATCTGCTCTGTTTTTGTACAATGAATCCTATCGAAACTTTGATTACAACTGAGAGATGTGTGAATGCTGACGAAGCTCTTAATAGCTGTCTCACTTTGCTCTCTTTTGAACCTACAGTCTGTGTTTTTGTCATTTTTCTCTATACATCTCCTCCAATTCTCTCTCTAACTCGTTCCTCTTTTCCTCTGTGTAGAACCTCTTCCACTATGTGACAGATATCCAGAACAACGGTGTGGTGAAGATCCCCGATGCCAAAGGGGATGACGCGTGGAAGGTCTACTTTGAGGAGACTCCCCAGGAGATTGTAGATGAGTTTGCCATGCGTTATGGAGTGGAGTCCATCTACCAAGCCATGACGTATGTTAATGTCTGAACGCCTGGCTTCAGAATACGACTGCTTAAAAAAAAAAAAGACCATGTGTGTTTGCTTACACGTCTCTCCCTCTTCTTCTGCAGTCACTTTGCCTGCCTGTCATCTAAGTACATGTGTCCAGGTGTGCCTGCAGTGATGAGCACCCTACTGGCCAACATCAACGCCTACTACGCTCACACCACCCAGGCAACGAACAACGTCTCTGCCTCCGACCGCTTTGCTGCTTCTAACTTCGGGGTGAGTCACTGCAGAAACAAACTTCTATAAATGGCACAGTTTTAATTCACGATTTCCTTTTTTTAACTGTATGCTCATATGCTGTCCTGCTGCTGCATGTCTGGGCCGTTATACAGCAGTGTGCTGTGTCTGCTATATGTTTGTTAATGTTGAAAATCTGTGTTGTAATTCCCACAGAAAGAGCGATTTGTCAAGCTTCTAGACCAGCTTCACAACTCCCTGAGGATCGACCTGTCCATGTACCGCGTAAGATTGCTGTCCGTCGTTCTGTTTGTACTCATATATTATAACAAATGACAATTAATATTAGCTGGATCTTTAAACTGCTTCAGCCCACCTCTACTGTACTTTCTTTCTCCTCATCTTTCTCTAGAGAAACAGTAAAACAAAGCAGGCGGATGTGTTAATTAGACTGACAGCTCCTCTGAAACACTGCACAGACACATTCAGGAAACACTGCACCCCCACGCAGTAATGAGTGTTGCCTGTACTGGATCGTGCCACACAAACACACAGTGGATAAGGATGGATGTGATGTCGTGTGTTGTGCCTCACTGTATTTTATTCCCGTCTGACTGCAGAACAACTTCCCTGCCAGCAGTCCTGAGAGGCTGCAGGACCTGAAGTCCACAGTGGACCTGCTCACCAGTATCACCTTCTTTAGAATGAAGGTCTGTCAAAGATTTTCTTCTGCATGTTATAGGAAGACAATTCTGAAATGCCATCATTTAGTGAATTCATTTCTCTTTTTTGTGTGTATTTAGGTTCAAGAGCTTCAGTCTCCACCCAGAGCCAGTCAGGTAGTGAAGGATTGTGTCAAAGCCTGCCTCAACTCCACCTACGAGTACATCTTTAATAATTGTCATGAGCTGTACAGCCGCGAGTATCAGACAGACCCGGTGAGAAGCAGCAATGTATTGAATCTCTGTGTAGGTGTGAGTGAACGTCTGTCTCTCTCTTTGTCCCTCTGAACATGTTTAAATTTCTGTTTACTTTTGTGGCACAACTGTCATTAAGTTCAGCATTGCCAAAGCTCATGTAAGTATAATAGTTCCAAATGGCTTGCTACATAGTCCACTATAATACAATAAAGACAATTGTTGCAAACAAATAATTAAAAAGATAAAATAAAATAGATGATATAGAACTTTTGAAAGAGCTCAGCTCTCATTTTCCCTCAGACTGTGAATATTGAATTTAATTGTGTTCAATTCCTGGTAATTGAGTTTTATATATAAAACATAAAACAATATATGTATATATATATATATATATATATATATATATATATATATATATATATATATTGTATTTTATATATATATATTTTATGTATATATATATTTTATATTTTATATATATATTTCTTTTTTATATATTTTATATAATATATGTATATATATGTATATTTTTATATATTATATATATATATATATATTTTTTTTTTTATATATATATATATATATATATATATATATATATATATATATATATATTTTACATATATATATATTTATTTTTTCTTTCTTTTAAAATATATATATATATATATATATATATATATATATATGGATGGATATACTTTATTGATCCCGAATTGGGAAATTCTTGTGTTACATCAGCAGCAGGTTATCCTCAGTGTTGTGTAAAACGCACTGTAACACATCTGTGTGCTTGTGAGTCCCCATTATCCTCTCAGTCTGGGTAGGCCAGGCTGTCCCAGCCATCCCTCCTGCATCCGATCTGAACAGGGATTTCTAGTCCTCATTAAAGCACCAACTTTGTTCAGACTCCCTGAGGAATTTCAAATAAGCATTTTTCCTTTTGAATAAAACATTTCATCCTGAGGGACGTTGCTGTATATTGTTGAAATCTCTGCAAGATCATTCTTCACTCTTCAAAACCCGCAGTGCTCGGCTTAGTTTTTTCCTCTTCCCAGCACATCTTCAGCTATTTCAAAGAAGTCGTCCAGACAGTTGACATTCTGTCGGTCTGTTTAAAGCCGTTTGAGCCGCAAATGTTGAATATGTATGAGGTGTTGTTGTTGAATTAACAACACAGTCAAGATTTCACCAAGAAAAAAAGTCTCTCTGTCGCAGACAATAAAAACACCATTAGTTAAATTCACATTAAACTAATGTGTGTAAAGTCTCACAATTAAATAACTTCTTTTTGGAAGATTGGCCCATTGGTTATCTTATCCAACATGTGACTAGATGTTTTCGTGTGCAGTATTTTATTTCATGACGATATGGAAATTGTTTAAAAAAACAGACACGGTCTGGCTTTCAAAACTCTGTGATTAAGCAGAATATAATATTCTGCAGATTCTGCAGGTTGCCAGTTGTTGCCAGACATGCTGATCTCCACATATACTGGACAAAGTGACCAGCAGGCGAAACTCGCCCCAAAATGTCTGTGTATAGTTTTATTGTGACTTTAGTTGTGTCACTGCTTTTCCAGGCCAAACAGGGAGCTGTGCCTCCGGAGGAGCAGGGGCCGAGCATCAAGAATTTAGATTTTTGGTCCAAACTCATCACACTTATCGTCTCCATTATCGAGGAGGACAAGAACTCCTACACTCCCTGCCTAAACCAGTAAGTCTCTATCCTCCTCCTGTATGTATTCTCTTCTTTTCTCCCAGATCCTTTCACATTTGATTACATTTCCTGCTCCATCTCCTCTCTACAGTTTCTCTTAAGCTCTTATCTGCTCACTCAGTTTCATATATCTTCTCTCTCTCTAAGTGCACATACAGTCTTTCTCCTTCTCTCCTCCATCAAGATTTCCCCAGGAGCTCAACGTGGGTAAAATCAGCGCTGAAGTGATGTGGAACCTGTTTGCTCAGGATATGAAGTATGCAATGGAGGGTGAGTGGAAGTCATGATATCCTGAGTCTCTGAGCTGACCGAGACTTGTCAAAGCATTGGAAACGTGTTCGATAAATGCAGCCGCTGCCTGCAACTTTGTGGTTCAGGCACTGATGAGTGACTTTATTCTTTATTGGATCCACATTAGCTTCCACAAAGTGGTCACTAGTCTTTCTACGATCCACACACTGATGCTCCCTATCTGTTGAGCTGTATACTGACGAAACACTCCTTGTCATCTATTGAACAAGCACACCAAGTATCGTACTGATCATACACACATCTGATGTATGCACGGTTGTGTGTTAGCCCCGGCAAACAGCCAACAGATATCAGATGGAGAAATCTGATTTTAGTTTAAGGTTCTCGGATCCGACATGTCCCTGTTCACATACCAAGTGTGGTACTTTTGAAAAACCTTTTCCCTAATGATGCAAAGAAAGGTCACTTAGGTTTGATTAATATTTGATTTCTTTAATAATCTTGGTCTTGGCTATGACAACTACACAAAACACGATTGTCTTATTAAATCATTATATTTATCAAGTGTATTTGAGGATGTGTGCTCGACGTGGGTCGATGCCTCTGTATGCACAATAGATCTGTGGAAACGCTTGGATATTCAACGTGCATTTGTACCGCTTTATTCTTTCTCTCAGAACATGAAAAAAATCGCTTGTGCAAGAGTGCAGATTACATGAACCTGCACTTCAAGGTCAAGTGGCTGTTCAACGAGTACTGCAAAGACCTGCCCTTCTTCAAGAGCAGAGTGCCTGAATATCCTGCGTGAGTAACAACTTGTCGACTTACACCAAAAATAAATAGAAATCCACATATTTTCAAATCTGGCTTCCTAGTTTGTAGATACATATATACTTTTCTCCTCTACGTAGGTGGTTTGAGCCATTTGTCATTCAGTGGCTGGACGAAAACGAGGAAGTGTCTCGGGACTTTCAGCACGGTGCTTTGGAGAGAGACAAAAAAGATGGGGTAAAAGTTTCCAGCTCTTCTTCTCCTTATCTCCCCTTCACTCCTCTGGAAAAGCTGAGTCGTTGTTGTTCAGGCAGAATTACTGTAATCCATCCTTTGTACTTCCTCTGTCACACTCAAAGTTATCAGCCAAAGTTTCATTCTCCCTCCCGCTCTGCCTCCAACACCCCCGTGTGCTGCTCCTGCATTCTTCAAAGGCAACAATAGAAGCATTGGACACAACAGCATAGATGTGGACTCAAAGCAGAAAAGTGTGTTTGGGCTAAGAGGATGTTTAAGTCAAAGGTTTTAGACGTGCATGTACTTATGGTGTGAGGCAACCTTGTGATTGTAGCATATTGTGACTGAATGGCCTTTGTCCAGAGTTAGACTGCAGGAGAGCTGTCTCCACCTCATTACCCAGAGGAGCACCTAAACATTCACCTCTAGCCAATTAGGGACCAGTCGCTAACCAGCAGCCAATTACAAGGAGACAGACAGGAGGTCCCACCTGTCACACCATGGCTGTCTGACTGACTGTATGGCTGGGTGGCTCCAGGGGGTCTGAGGTGCAGTACACGTGGTCAAAGATATCAAAGGTTAGGTTTAAAATAGCATCAACTTGGTTCGTCTATATTGTGTTAGGTGCCCAGAGGTCACATCTTGTTAGCCGCCCTCGAATCCCATCTTCTCACCTGCTACTCATCCCTTATCACTTAGGCTTCTTCGCCCAGTTTTTAAACTTCTTGCGTACCTTCTCTGCCTTACAGTTCCAGGTCACATCAGAACATGCTCTGTTCTCCTGTTCGGTGGTGGACGTGTTTTCCCAGCTCAACCAGAGCTTTGAGATCATCAGGAAGCTAGAGTGTCCGGATCCGCAGATCGTAGGACACTACATGAAGCGATTTGCTAAGGTAGATTTCAATATGCAGTCAAATCATACCTTACAAATTGAATGTACAACAAAGTAGGCTTTAAAAGTAGTTTTTAGTTCAGCCTGATGATTGATGACCTGTTGTTCTTTCTTGTTTCTCTTTTCAGACCATCAGCAATGTGCTTTTGTCCTATGCTGATGTCATATCCAAGTTGTTTGCCAACTATGCCACCATGGAGAAAGTGGTGAGTGGTCGCAGACGTGATGAACCCGCGTTCAGTTAATTATATCTTAAACAGAACGGAACAGAAAGGTTTCTTTGAGTCCTTTACCAACGAGAACAAGATCCATTTGTCTTTCTGTCCTCAGCCCTGCATCCTTATCAACAACATCCAACAGCTGAGAGTTCAGCTGGAGAAGATGTTTGAAGCCATGGGTGGAAAAGATGTGAGTAATACTCCACACTGGTATTATTCACTAGTTTAGTTTTGTGTGTTTTACTAAATCCAAATCTGTCCATTAGTGGCATTATCAATGCATAAGCCCCGTGCACAATCACTCCAACCACCTGTGTGTGTGTGTGCATGTGTTTCCATATATGTACTTTAGCTGTGTGTGGAGGCCAGTGATTTCCTGAAAGACCTGCAGGTTAAGCTCAACAATGTCATGGATGATCTCAGCAGGGTCTTTGCTGTCAGGTAGAAACACACTAACACACAATGTCATTCATACATAAGTCTGAAATGAATTTGGATGTATGTTTTAGACAGACTTTGTTAAAAGCTTCTTCTACTTCACTGTAGTTTCCAGCCTCACATAGAGGAGAATGTGAAGCAGATGGGAGACATCTTGGCTCAGGTGAAGGGAACATCAAATGTGGGAAATGCCAGCAGCGTGGCCCAGGATGCTGACAACGTCCTGCAGCCCATCATGGAGTTCCTGGACAGCAAGTGAGGCAGTCTGCCATTTTAGTGGCGTCTGAGACGGACAATTCAGCTTTGTTAATTGTATCATTACATAACATAGACAAACTCAGCGATGCCTGTTTGTCTCTGAATGTGGTTTGAAGGTATGATGAATGGTGTCTGTCAGGTGAAGTTACAGCGCAGGCACAAGTTTAATATTTTTATCTAATTGACCTACTTTTGAGAGGAAATTGTACTTGATTCCATCGTCATGTAATAGATTGTGTCGAGCTTATAGTATTACTGGAACGGCTCACCGAGACATGAGAAGGACTAAGAAAGGTATTGCCTTTCTCAAGGTGAGTAAAAGCAGTAGAGACATTTCCTGAACGTCTGAGCTTCTAGGCTTTTCTGACAAGTCTTTTTTGGGGCATCGGGGTTTTCAAGCAATGAATAATCTCCTGGTATCTCTATCGTTTGTCTGCTTCTGCTGCTTATTATTCATCACTCCTTCCTGTCTTCTGTCTCCCCCTACCTCCCGCCAGCTTGACTTTGTTTGCTAAAATCTGTGAGAAGACTGTGCTGAAACGTGTGTTGAAGGAGCTGTGGAAGCTGGTGATGAACACCATGGAGAAGACCATCGTTCTGCCGCCACTCACAGACCAAACGGTGAGCGTGCACAGACGTACAAAGACATATACAGAGGCACATACTGTACAAATGCACACACTAATGCTGCACTCATTGCTTACTGTGCCTGCTGCACATGCGAGTAGTGAGTTAACATGTTTAGGGTGGATACATATGCACATACACACCTACACACGTACGTACACACATCCCTGGAATTTGATACGATGATGGGGATAAGGTAGACAGCGTGGGAAAATGATGTACAAAACATGTAACACACATACACTCACGCATGCACAATATACAAACATTTTTACTAACACACACCTCCAACTGCCAAGGCAGAATCAAAACATAAAGGAGGAGGAGATGGAGCATAAGGAAAGGAATACAAAGGCAGACATTTTGTGTGTGTTGCGATTCAAGATGGCCCTCTTATGAACAAAAGATCAAGCTACTTTCGCTGCTATATGGCATCCTATCCACACATTATATTTAGCATCGCCCCCAGTGCCTTCATTCATCCAAACAATCGAGATGAAACCCTTTTTTTTTTTTTTTTATTAAATAGACAAAAGGAGTGCACCATATCATCCTTACACCAGCTCATGGCTGCTCTCCAGTATGTCAGCCAACAATTATCTGTAGAGATTTCTGATTTCTGAGTAACTCATATCAGAGTGGCAGACAATATTTGCCGAAAGGATCTGGCCCACTTCCAAAAATAATCAAACATTTTGGAAAGCAGCCTCTTGTTTTCTTTTGTTTTTGGATATATGTGTTCTTATTTGTGTTTGGTTATTAACTAAAGAGCCTCATATCACATTTAATAAGGTGATAATAATCTATGGTTACCATGTACAGCGCTAGCAGCCAGTTATCAACACAACTGGTTTAGCCTCAGTAGGTCTGCAGTTAGCCCCTGTCCAATTGAATTTAGGAAAAACGAGAGAGGACCAAAAACAGGAGAAGAGAGTGAACTCCTAATGTGTGTAAATGATCATCCCTTGAAAATTGTTTCATTTGAAGTTGCTGTTAAAAGCCAAAACTCTCATTTGCTCTATTCAAAGACATTTTGTTGTAATAAATGTACTTATTCGCTGGCCCCTCTCACTTTTCTACCTGGACTTTCTCCAGGCTTTAGACAGGTACCAATTGGTCCGCATCCCTCCAGCCCTGAGGCCCAAACTTGTGTTTTTTTTTTTATTGATGTGGGGCTCTTTGCAGCTTTGACTGACCCTTCTCTCTGGTTGTTGTTGTTGTGATTACTATTACATCCCGCTCCCACCGCTCTTCCTCCACAGATGATTGTAAGTACAGCACTCCTGCGTGTGTGTCTGTCTGTCCGTCCACGGTGGTTGGTTCTCTGCTATATGTGGCTGCGATCTTCCCCTGTTTTTTATCCCACATCACACCCGCTCCCTTCTCACAGATCTGTCCCCTTCTTCTTCTTCTTCTTCTTCTTCTTCTTCTTCTTCTTCTTCTTCTTCTTCTTCTTCTTCTTCCTCCTCGTCCTCTTCTTCCCTCTTCCAACACTGTCTCTCTTTTGAGTGGACAGAAGCATGGTGCATTCCTGACTGGTTCTGATAGGTCCCACACTCCCTTCAATAATCTCCACCAATCAGTGCCCCCCTCGTCTGCTGTCTCCTCTTCCTGAACACTCTCCTCAAACAGGAAGTGGTACTCCTCTCTTGCGCCTGGTGTTGCCTTGTTTCTTCTCATGCATTGTGTCCTTTTACTGGGACTCTGGTGGGGTGACTCTGATCTCTCGGTGGCTTGGTATCTGGTGTCCTGCCCCACCCTCAGCCCGTTTCCCTCCTTCTAAAACCTCTGCCCTCCCCCCACTGTCCCCACCTGTTTGAACTGTGTCCCCCTCCACCGCCCACTGTGGGTTCGTTGCTTGCATCTGATCTATTTCAACACTGCAGTCTTCTCTCAGTATACTGTACAACACTGTACTGTATGTCTCTGCAGACCTGTCATGTTGGTCTGTCCTGGTTTGATTTCATGTTCTGTTGTTACTATGATTGTAATGCTGGTATCATGTCACTGGAATAGCTTTTCTTACAAGATGTTATTGGTTTGAGTTGATGTTGGTAAAAGAAAAATCTTAAAGCTCTTCAGTATGTGACTACTATTACATACTGACTCCTACAGGATATAACAAGGCATCTAGTTTAAAATAAGACCTTGGAGAATTGTTTATGCTACGGTGTACTTGGTAGTGCACAAGCAAACATTTCTTTAGTGTCGCACAGGAAGTGATGTGTTTTCAAATGTCTGTTTCTCGGCCCATATGATCGTCAGTGCTTGTTTCTTGTTTATCATCAAGTGTAACCAGTGGTGGAGGAAGTATTTGGTTCCTTTACTTAAGTAATGAAATAACCAATTAGGTTAACCAATTTCATATCTGTGCAGTAAGTATCGAGCGAGAGTTGATTAGCTTAGCTTAGCTTAGCTTAGCTTAGCTTAGCTTAGCGACTGGAACCAGGGGGCAACCGCTAGCCTGGCTTACTCCAGTTAAAAAGATCCACCTACCAGCTCCTCCAAAGCTCACAAGTGAACTTGTTGTTTGTTTAATCCGTACACAAAAGGAAATTATAAACTGACAATTTTGGATTTTCTGAGAGTTACAGGGCGCATTGCCTTCTTAGAGTCGTGAAATAGTTGCAGCACATAAGTCCCTATAGAATCACAACCTGTCATTTCTACATTGTGTTTGTGTAACGATTAAACAAACATGACATAATGTATTTATTAATGAGCTTTAGAGGTGCTGATAGATGGAGGAGATAAAGCCAAGCTAGCTGCTTCCTCTTGTTTCCAGTCTGTATGCTAAGCTAAGCTAAGCTAATCATCTCTGTAACTCTAGACATGAAGGTGAATAAGTATTGAACTAGTTAACGGGGTATATTTTGCGACATGGCATTTGATGTCAACATGTTTTACAAGTTACGTTAGGATTTTTAACTGTACAATTTTCTCTTTGTTTCCTATCACTGTTATTGCAGTAAATAGCATGTAAAGTAATTACGAGTGACGTGACCCCCAGACCACGTAGTAATTGTAGCCGTCCATAAAATAGCACAGTAATAGATTTTGAACACAATACAGTGGTAGCAAATGTTACCTGCATATTTTCAAGTAAGTTTTCCCAGCATCCATTTACGCCTGTTGTTAAACTATGTTTTCTTTGTTTTTGATGAAAAGCACTAAATTTTGATTTGTTGTTGCTTTGAAGGGAAAGCTAATTAGCTAACTGAAAGGTGGTGACATCTCCGGCACTGACACGGCAGTATCCTCACATTTCTTTCTACATTTTGCAAAACAATATATGCACTTTTGATTGCATGTTCTCATGTAACCAATGAGAGTCAGACTGCAGCGACTGGCCACAGCTTGAAGTATTAACCACATGCTCTCTTTGCAGGGGAGGCTGAAGAATGCTTCTCACAGTGATGTAAGGACTAAACCCCTTTAGATCAATGTGTCTTGTCTCTCTCCTCTATGTCGTCTCTTCGTTTCTTCGTCTCGCTCCCTCAGCTCGACAGTCAAACAAAGCAGTGGAAATATAGATTTTTCACTTTTGTTTTTACATAACATTTCTCTATAGTGCTGTTTATATGCTGTAACAGCCTCACCGCAGGTCATACACTTTAACATACACACACATTTGCAGCTCAAATGCACCACAACGCATACGTCAAGGAGTTTAATCGTCACTTAATTCCCCTCTGATTTCAAACACAATGTGCTGTTTTGTTCATTTCTGCAATGCAACACAGAAGGAAAAATAGCACACGGATCAGCTGCACGTTGCGTTGCAAGTCAAAGCGGCTGAGCTTCATGAGCCTCATGAGGCAAAGTAAGTGAAGGTTGTCACTTTGACCTTCGGCTTGTGGTGCATTTTAGCCGCAAAAGTAGGGGGAGACCTTTAACATAATGGAGCAATGGAGGGTAGCTGGGTTACTCTTACATGACCCAGCAAGGCATCACTGACTGAATCTGAAGTTTCTGAAACAAATTAAATATGTAGACACATCACAGTTTCAACAGCGCACACTTTTATATTTCTTCTTATAAAATTAACTATTATGTTTTGTTTGTATATACTAAAAGTGTATTTCATGCCAAAGGCTGTAACCAAGGATAGGATTGAGGGTGTGGTCGGCAGCACTTAGTGACATATTCTCTTACCAAAGTATTGCATTAGGCTGGACATCCAGTAAATACCTGCTTGTGTGTGTGTGTGTGTGTGTGTGTGTGTGTGTGTGTGTGTGTGTGTGTGTGTGTGTGTGTGTGTGTGTGTGTGTGTGTGTGTGTGTGTTCATGAGTGCACGTGTCTTTCTTCCCCTCACTACAAGCTGAGCCTGTTTCCCTTCAATACGTACTGAAATGTCTCTCTGTGTGTGTGTGTGTGTGTGTGTGTGTGTGTGTGTGTGTGTGTGTGTGTGTGTGCATGTGTGTTTGTTTGTATGCGGAGTGTAATGATTTGGAATGAATAAAACACAGATAAGTGCGATAACAGCACTTCAAGGAAAAAGTAACTTGACATCTGTAAAGCGGCTTAGAGTGACTGTTTATGAATGTGTGTGTGTGTGTGTGTGTGTCCTCTGTGTGACACTAAGCCATTCACTGCTGTCCGTGCATTGTTGTGATAATAACAATACTCCTCTCTCTCCTTTCATCCACCTTTCTTCTATCTGTCTTTCTGTCTCTTCCAGGGCACTCAGCTCATCTTTAACGCTGCCAAGGAGCTGGGACAGCTGTCCAAGCTGAAGGTACTTTATATTTGTACACCGTTATGCTCTGGGACTAGCGTCAGTGCTTCAGATCAAGACTCTAATTGCCCAGAAAACATGAATGGACAGATGGATCATTTTGGTCTGTGCTTCTATTGTTTTTGTCTTCAGGAGCACATGGTTCGAGAAGAGGCCAAAGCACTCTCCCCGAAGCAGTGTGCTGTGATAGAGCTCGCCCTGGACACCATCAAGGTATAAACTCACTGCTATATGTGAAAGGACTTTTACTGTTCGGAGCCACCTTAATGTTGACAAAGACTCATCTATTAGAATAGTTTCCTGTCAATTGATTCATAGAATAATTAGCTAATTTATTAATCCATCAATCATTGCAGCTCTGGATTATTGTATACACATTTTAAATCCCTTTTTCTTATATGAACAAAGGTTTTCCAGGAATCTTCAGCAGTTGGAAACAGCTGTCTTCTACTTTGTCTGCCTGTCTGTGTGTATGTTAGCAATATTTCCATGCTGGCGGTGTGGGTCTGAAGAAGACTTTCCTGGAGAAGAGTCCTGACCTCCTGTCTCTCCACTACGCCCTGTCCCTCTACACACAGGCTACAGACAAACTCATTAAGACCTTCGTCTCATCACAGAACGCACAAGGTAACCTAATGGTCTTTACTCTCTGTGCCGCTCTTCCCTTTCTCTGGATTTGGCAGACTTTCAATTCTCTTTACTTCCAGTATCTTCACGTGTGAAGTTAATGTCTCATGTTACGTAATTCTCTGATTGAGGTCAGTGTCTCCCTGTCTGTGCTCTGTGTGTCTCTGTGTGCTGATATTAGGGTTTCCCAATTGCTGAGCTCTCTATCCTGAAAGTATCTCACATGCTTTGTAGAGCATGAAGTCTAGGCTGTAGCTGCACAATATTTTCTCTCTGCTCTGAAGTGCTGACTCTCCTGGTAGCCAGCCTTGGGAAAACACAGAGATTCTTTTTTACACGATCTGACAGCTATTTGCAATGAAAAAATAAATACCCGCCTCCTCTTTTCCCTCGCTCTTTGATTCTGCTGCTCAGCATCCATCTTACCGTCAGATGGCTACATAACATCATCTATGCGGTAGCGCTGATGCTGACACACTGTCCCCGAGCGCCGCTGGTAGCGATGCCATTTGAGCGGATGATCGTTTAAAATTTAATTAGCAAAATGCCATGTGGCTTTTGGAGCATACCTAAGTCCGTTTTGCATGTTGGAGGGTTGCACAGCAGATCTGAAGAATAAAAAAAATAGCTGATTTGACTGAAATAACAATACATCCATCAGGATCTCTCCCATCGTTATGGACAAGACTTATAAATGTTGGTCTGTTTTTCTACTCTGTTATTCTTAAATTCCACCTCTGCAAACCTCATATTTCTACGTGTTTCTTCTTTCTCTGTTTACTACCTCCTTCTGTCCCGTCTGTGGGCCAGTGTTCGGCGGGAAGGGGGTGAGGTTCACCACTAGTGAGGATGTTTACCCAGAGAAGGGTATGTGGCACTCAGGCTCAGGGCCTGAGACATCCAGGACTATCGGAAAGCCTCTTGACCAAAGCCCAACTTCCTCCACCCTCCACCCTCCACCCACCCCGTGCATCCCGAAACTCCCCTGCCTGCTCGATCTCATCCCAACAGACAAATACAATGCACAGATTGAACGTCTTTTTTCTCTATCTCTGCCTTTTTGCACACACATACTGTACATGCCCATCGTAACAATAAGTACATAGACTTTATGCATTCATGCATGTAATGTACACACTGATGTCTGTATGTATGGAACTGCACTGAATACATACGCCATGGACTGTATGTATGAGCAGACACTAAAGCATGATGTGCTGACATCAGATGAGAAGAATAGAAATGCATTAAAGTGTGGAGGAATCCTGATCCAGCATGATGTCACTCAGAGAGGGGTGTGTGTGTGTGTGTGTGTGTGTGTGTGTGTGTGTGTGTGTGTGTGTGTGTGTGTGTGTGTGTGTGTGTGTGTGTGTGTGTGTGTGTGTGTGGACGAGAGGGAGTGATTGAGCAGAGCCAAAGTGACTGAGTGAGACTGTCCTTAAGGTTGTTGAAGCAGAAGCACAGTGTATCAGCGCATTGTCTGTCTCCAGTGAGGAAAACCGAGAGGAAGTCGTCGTCCCCCCCGCCTCTGTGTTCAATGACACTGATGGAGAGGACTAGGATTATTTTGAAGAACGATGATGGCTGTTAGCTCAGTTTTGTCTGGGAGGGCTCCCTGTCCTCGTCTGCTCGATCGTCACACACAAACACAGACAGTCATACACATGCAAACACACACACACACACACACACACACACACACACACACACACACACAGCTCCTACGTGCAGCGCAGCCTGCCCCACAGCAGTGATGAGAAAGGGTGCTCAACTCCTCCCCCCACTCCACAGATTGAGCCAATCAGAAACAGTCCCTCAGGTCACATGGTCTGATATCTGTCACTTTAGATTAGAATAAAAAGATTTGACTCTCAAACAGTCATACAGGAGGACTTTATTTAATGTTGCACACGCTCCAGCACCCTGACAGTCCTCTCAACGGACAACAGCGGTATGTAGTAAGTGCTTAAGTTTCCAGTAAGAGACTTAAAAATGTATTGCATAACTTGAAATGACCTTCTGGAAGTTTCAAAGAGGGGAATTCAGACGGATGGTTTATCATATTTCATCACGATCCACTCTTTAAATTCCAACATGAAGTTTCCAGTAGTTGTTCAATTCCATTGTTAGGAATTGAGTTGCTAATGGGGTCGCTCTGCTTCCGTAGTGGAGGTATATATAGAGAACAAAGTAGTGTGCCTTTAGCCTTCCCGCCAGCTGCTGGATGTCCTTGACTGTAACAAGGATGCAAATTAACTTCCTGCTAAGCAGCTTTCTCTGGATAGTTTTTCCAAGCATGATCAGAGCGGGATGGCTGATCGACGCCCAGTGGAATTTATTCTTTTTAACTCGACTGTTACTGATCAGCGATGACTCTCATCATTACACGCTGCAGGCTATGAGCTCGGTGTTTGTAATAGAAATAATCTCATTTGTGAATATGCAGTTTACCGCTTTGATTCGATCTCAGTACAAGTTTGAGATTTAATGTCTATTCTGGTGAAGATTTGCAATATGGTAGGAAAATGTGCTTTCTGATTGCTTATTAATTGTTGTTGAAGAAAGAAAAAAAAACCTTGGGTTTCCTGGCAACATCTTCCTGCCAACAAGCCAGAAAAGTTTCTTTCTCATCTTTTATGGACGTCCTCCATAGAGTAGACAAGCCCAGATGGATGACTGCTGCTCCCTTTGGTCCCGCTGGCAGTGAGACCAACAATCCCATAATGCTCCCCGGAGAGATGCAGAGAGCTGCATGCCAGGAACACTCTGCCATCTAACTCCCACAGACACCTTGTTTAGTGGGCGGCTGGTTGAAAACACACACACACACACACACACACACACAGGCTGCTGGTCGTCGCCACAAAGATACCGTTGACAAAGTGAAGACACTAATTAAAACATCGAAAATGATTGTCCATCTGTCACCGTATCCTTCTGGAGTTGTATGTGGATCTCAACCACTTGTTCTCCTGCAGCACAAAACCAAACACAGAGACGCGGAACAAAGATCTGTCCACCGTCTCCCTCCCAGACAAAAGTCTTCTTTACCCTGAAATTCCCGTACAGCTAGAAGTATGGAGCCAAGGAACCCAAGCCCTAAACTTGGTCCAGAGTTGAGTTCTCTTGGATCAGGGGGGGGGGGGGGGTTTATCTCTGACTTTACCCATTTGTAATCTTTATTCTCTATATTAGAATACTGTAAGCCCTGTCATTAAATTGTACTTACAGCCACAAATGACAGATTTGCCTCAAAGGGCTTCACAACCTGTACACCGTACAACACAACGTCTTGCCTTAACACTTCAATTTCACTTCCAGGACGTACAGACGTGCAATAATAAATACAAACAAGCAATAGTCAAATTAAACTGTGGAGAAACATAATGACAACATTAGGTAAAGACAGTAAAATATATTTGAACTAGGGCACCTTGAGAGCTCAGACCTGCGCCGAGGCTACGGCCTGTCCTGAGATGTGCCATGCTACACCTTTCCACTAAGTTTAATGAAAGTCAGTCAAGTCGTTTTTCACTAATCCTGCTGACAAACCGACAAACCCACTGATAACCTAACCTTCTATTGATCTGGAACTTGACCTCCAGACGCTCTTCACACAGCACAGCTATTATGGAGAGTTGGGTAACAGTAGTGCCGACAGATGTGAGAGGCTGAGCTGCTTCCATCTCCGTAAGCTCCTTCCCCCTTTCTTGTCCCGCCTCTTGCCATGCTTGGGTAAAAGTCTTTCCCAAGGAATGGGTGTGTCCACCTGTGTAGATCCATCTAAGCATGTCCTGACCTGATCTATGTCGGGGGGGGGGGAACCACACTGTCAGTAGACTTTCTCCAGCTTCTCTCCTGTCTTCTTCTCTGCCTCTTACTAATCACTGTGCATCCTAACAGACAACTTGCATCTATGAGTGGGCGCAAATTACTGTCCTCACTGGATCCAAATTATTACCTTTCAATTGTTGAATCTGTACAAAGGCTATTCAGTCGGTGTCTAAGCATGAAGCAGAATGCCTTAGTGAAGAAATGAATATTGTTATTTCAGGTCTGTACAGAAATATCCACTGGACTGCAGGAGTAGAGTTTTTGAGAAATGTTTTGCCACTTCAAAAGGCTTCATCAGTAAATATTTTATTATAAATTATAGTGCATACAGAGAATGGCAGCGCTCCCTATATTACAAACGTATGCCCACTCATAGCAGCTCTGTCTGTCCACTTCCAGACCACAACATATGCACAAAGCAGATCACTGTGCCTTGTTTTAAATCCTCCTGTTACACAGTGATTCATTTAGTACATAAAAACAAGTCAGTCAATGTTCTTTCTGTGCAACAGCCAAAAGGTTTTTAGTCAAATCCATTTCAATGTTCAATTTATCAAATTGAAATGGAATTGGTCTGTAACCTTTCCAAAAAATGAGGAAGACAATTTGGTCACAGAGGTTTGTGTGAGTGTTTGGTCTGCGATAGGAGCACCAAGAGTCCATGTTGCCACATTCACATGCATTAACGTGCCCGTCGCTCTCTGTCCTGTCAGGCTCTGGGGTGGACGACGCCGTGGGAGAAGTGTCCATCCATGTAGAGATATTCACTCACCCCAACACTGGAGAGCACAAGGTCACAGTGAAAGGTAAAACACGTTCTCCCCCAAACACTGATGAAGAACATGCGATAGGATTTAAAGCTCTGGATCTAGCACTTGGTCCTTGAGTTGGGCGTCAAGTGATCAGTATGTTAACAGGTAGACAAAAGAAAACCCAATCACATAGGAAATCATTTCTTTTAGTGGTGTTCCAGCATCAAACCAGCGTGCAAATCTAAATTTGACTATGACAATGCACAACAAGTTCAATAACTGTATGAATAGTTTCATGATTAGAGTGCAAGTGAATGCACATTCATTTATTCACATGAAAAAGTCACATTTTATTGTTTTACAGCATTAAATCAACGTAGATTTAATGTGGCTTGACATACAAAATCAAATGGAGATCACCTGTGTGTTGTAGTATACAGTATGTGGGTTGTAAATGATCGCCGAGGAAAGCAAAGGAGTGCGAGCTTTACAGTTGGTAATAAACATTTCATTGTTCTAATGTCAAAGGCAGTAGAAAGTCATATGTAATATATAATATTGCCATGATATGTCACAGGCATAAAAGCCACACCTGAATGTGAGACCTGAGGGAGAGCCAGTATTTTCTTGTTCTTAATTTCCTGTTCACTCATGTTTTGTTTTTTTTACCGGTTCACATTTTCACACATTTCCTTGTCATGACTCACTCTCTGTATCACCCACACCTTCCCACTCTCTTCCACTCCTTTTGCTCTCCGTCCATCTCTCTCTCTCTCTCTCTCTCTCTCTATCTCAGTGGTGGCTGCCAACGACCTGAGGTGGCAGACGCAGGGAATATTCCGGCCATTTGTGGAGGTGTATATCATCGGCCCTCACCTCAGCGACAAGAAGAGGAAGTACGCCACCAAGTCGAAGAACAACAGTTGGGCTCCCAAATACAACGAATCCTTCATTTTGTGAGTAATATTACTGATAATGATTGAATTGGTCGTAGAAAATGTGTGTTGTTAACTATGTACTCTCCACCGCAGCGCCCTGAGCAGCGAGGTTGGTCCTGAGTGCTACGAGCTGCAGGTGTGTGTGAAGGACTACTGCTTCGCGCGAGAGGACCGCACCGTTGGCATGGCCGTCCTGCAGCTGAAGGACATGGCCTCCAAAGGCAGCGGCGCCTGCTGGCTGCCGCTGGGTAAACGCATCAACATGGACGAGACGGGCCTCACCGTCCTGCGTATCCTCTCCCAACGCAACAACGACGACGTGGCCAAGGAGTTCGTCAAGCTCAAGTCGGACCAGCGCTCTGCAGAGGAGGGCCGCAGCTAAGAGACATAACAGAAACAAAAGAAAAGAAACCCGTTTGAAGCTCAATCAGACGTCGCCACCTACTGCCCTGGGGCTCTCCTGAGCCACTGCTAGCCACTGCCCTGCTGATCCAGTTTTGTAAAAGCACAGAGAAGACAACAGTCACCACACATCCAGTGCTGTAAACACATTCATGTCAGTAGGAAGAACACAGTGCTAAACTAATCATCGATCATTTTCCTCGAAAAGCACCAGTGTCTTTATTGGTGCAGATATTATCAGCCATCCTTTTGATGAAAAATACATAGAGTTTAATCAAAGAGCATATATATACTTTCCTCTGTCTGTAGAGGTGAGTCACGCCATACCACACACACACACACACACACACACACACACACACACACACACACACACACACACACACACACACAAAACTCGTTCTTGTAGCGTTTAACATTTTGGCTTCTTCTCGTCCCTTCCCTGCCCTGCACCCATTTAGAGAAGGGACAGAAAGTGCCAACAGATAAACGCTTAAATATGCCAAGACCAGCCCTCCGCCCAGCCAACTGTCCAACTGACACATTAACAACAACAACAACAACAACAACAATGGCTGCAAGGCCTCAAACATTCCAGATATCGGGCGGGGGACAAAACACTATAAAGTTAAGATCATTTGAATATTTATTTACGGCTTTCTTCCAAATTATATTTATATTTAAATAATTCTATACATCATAATATATAATATGAAGGACATATGTAAAGTTATATACAGGATTATTTGATGGCCACATGGACCTTGAAAGATTGTCCTCGTCTGTCTTTATGTCCGTCTACCCTGTAACAGAGCACACTGCCTGACACCCTCAATGCCTTCTGTCTCGTTGACCCTCGTACGGTACGTCTGTCTCCTATATAGTGTCTGTATAGAGAGATTAATCTGATGAAAGCACGCCTTTAAGCCCCGTGATTCATCCGAATAGATGTGTGTCCGAGTGTGAATGTTTAATCTGTGTTTGGAGCACGTGTGGAGCTCATAATGTGCGAGTGTGTTTGTAAGATGTTCTAATTGTTGACCTCATGTAGCCGCCCGTAATCACAGAAAGCCATCACAAGCAAAGAACTTCACACAGAGGGGGGGGGGGGGGGGGGAGTTAATATTCACATTAGATTTTGGAGGATTTTCAAAGTGTCTTTTACTCTGAAGTGGATGCATCTGATTTCTTATGATGGGTATTTCCATCGATGTTTGTGTTACTGTAAACATTCCCGACAGCCCTGTACTGGGCGTGGAGAGGTGCATTATCATCTTGACTGCCACTTCCTTTTCTTAAATATTATTTTTTTAATTGCCAATTTAAAACCTGTGTGTAAGGAGATTATAAAAACCTGAGATTCTGCTCTGCGAAAGCAACATGCTCTGAGGAAAAAACATCTATGTGGGTGACACAAACCCACACACTGCACCACAGGAAGAGCATTACATCAGTGTTGATATACCACCAATGGTCCCTCACTGATGCAGCTGCAGGTGCTGTAACCCTGATACCAAGAAGTCAGACCTCTGATGAAGGGCTGCAGATCCAGACCTCACCAGGTCTGGCGCTGACATTTAAAAGAGGGCCTACAGCTTAGTAGAGATGTAGTGTGAAGATTTAGAAGCACAGGGTCTTTAATGCACCCATAATAACACATTTATACTCTGATTTTTTTATTTATTTTTCAGCAATTGTTTATGGAATGACAGGAATTACACATTAAACCTTCACGTCATCCTGCAAATTCATTTCTTAGAGTCAATTACATGTGAAACTAAATGTTTTGAATTGACTGTCCAGCATGTCTCTTAATTGAACTTTTCATGAATGCCCTTTTTTAAAAAGATTGATTGGTTTATTTATCTATATGAGATGTGTATGTTTGTCGTGAAGAATCCAGCATCCATGCTAGGAAATAAAAAATAGTCCAAGTTTAATAATGACAGGGTGTTGTTAGTTTTTTCTATTTCTGCCTCTTTTTTAAGTTCCCCCCAAAGCACTTGTTTGTAAATGGATAATTTAACAGGACCCCTCTTTTGAACAAGGTGTAAGAACTTGAACTCTATGCATCTAATCTATAAAAATATATGTAGATGAGTCATTTTTGAAGCAGTCTTATAATGTTTACATTGTGGATTATTCTTATATCAGCACAAGTGCTTGTCTGATATGCTGTACATGATGTCTCTATTGTAATGGGCCAAATATCACAGCGGTAGTAGAGCTGATTAGAGACTGAGATTTGTTTGTACAGCTTTTCAGCACTGAGGAAAATAATCTGGATGGATTGTTGTTGTTGGACGTTGTAAATAGCTCGGATGTAACAAACACGTCAGACTATGTGAAGTGAAGTTTGCTGCTCTTTTGTAGACTTGAATATTTGCTCTGGGTGACTGTGCAGTTGAAGATTATGTGTGTGTGGTTTCCCCAATCTGGATATGTAGCTATTATTGAAAGATATATGAAGGCCATGTTGAACACTGGAGATGAATAACAAGTGATTTGTAAAAAAATAAGATCATTTTAAAAAGGGCCAAATAAATACACCGCTAGTTTCTCAGTTTTAGAAGAACTACCTAAACTAAGATAGTCACTCTCCAGTGTGAACAGGGTTTTTAAAATTATTATTCAAGGGGACATCTGCACAGTCTTTTAATAACAGGTACACAACTGTCACATAGCTGGAAATGCCACGAAAAAAATAATCTTTATTTATTGCTGTTTGACAATGATACTTCAGTCTCCTCCTTCAGAGGCTCAGTTTGCGTGTCGGGGTATCGGACTGGCATGTGGAACAGGAATGCACACAGAAGTTAAGGACAAGGAGAAATGTAGAAGCACAACGAAAAAGCACAGAGAGCAGACAGACATGCATGATCTGTTCTGTCTCGCTGACCAGGCCACACAAGACAGACGGCTGCGCAGCGACGCCGGTCCTGTACTTCCAGAAAAAGTGCATGATAGGAACAATAAAACTAAAAGAAAAAAATGTTATTGTGCCAGCACGCATAATTACTTGATGTTAAATTGCCAATTGTTGTCTCCTTTTATTTTGATATTTCATTATTGTTTTCTATTTTTCAAATGTTTGTGAATATATAAATATGTATTACTGATGATGTGTAGTGGTACAAAGTACTGGCATGAGAATTTTTTTATACACAAGATGTTTCTAATTTTCTGCGTTTTTTTTATTCTAGTTGTTCTTATTGGGGGTCGAGGTTACTGGGACTGCAGTCTCATTGTGTTTCTGCTTCCAATAAAATATGAAAGAAAAGCTTCATTGCTTGTTTGTCAAACTGCTCTAAGAAATGTTGTTATTTCTGCAAATCTTTTTTATAAAGAAACACTTTATATTTCTGCGCTCCATTAGCATTCATGTCGTTTTAGTTAGCTGAGAGTTACAGTGTTGACCTCTGACCTTTTACAGTGCACACACTAATCCACTGATAATTAAAAGATTAATTAAACATTAGTGCCACTAAAAAAATCAGAGAGGAATTAAGTTCACAACATCTCCTGGAAGTTATTCAAATTTCAAATAACTAAATTTAATAGGATGGGAATTAAAGTTTGCTAAAACATTAACAAATGTTCTCTGAAGAGGCATACTGTTCTAGGGTCTGCGTAGAAACGAGATCTTGAGGGAGTCTGGGATGACTAACTGCTCAGCGTGGAGGACGGGGGGAGGCAAGTAGGGAAATGTGACAGGAAACACTCGTCTCACATCCATCAGGAGCTGCGGAGGCTGACCGCCAGAACAGCCTTTGAGAAGCCCCTAGAAGAGCAAAGACAGACCACTCACATGAGACACAACTACTTTAAAATGATAAAAAGAAGAAACCCTTGCAGCTGTAAGACAGTACCTGGACGCTACGGATGAAATTCAGCGTGACTCTTTCATCAAGGTCACTGTTGGGAGTGTAGAGGGTCAGGATCTTCACAATCTGTTCAACAAAACAGATACCAGAAGGAAGTTATATTCACTTTAACTGCACAATTAGTTTTCTCATTAAGCCAGATGCAGATGATTCAGACAGATATAGATCCACCTGCTGGCTGGACAGGGCAGTGCAGGTCCGAACAAGGGCCTTTGCTTCCTCCTCAGTCTTTTTCCCAGCCTGCAGCAGCTGAACAGCCTGGATGAGGGGCTCCAGTGTGACCACAGCGCCCCCTGTCAGCAGCCCTCGGCCCCGCAGCCACTCCTCCAGCAGACTCACATTATAGCTGAGTGACAGGAGAAAGACAGGCTGATTAATAAGTTATGTAATATGTTTACACATATAACTTCCTGTAAAGAGGGCGTACACAATGATACGAGTTTGTCATAAAAAAGTCATACCATATGACATAAGAAAATGTCTTAATATAGTATACCAAAAACTGCCGTAAAAAGGTTAAAGTATAGTATGTTATAAAAAATCATTAAAAAAATCCTCATTTAAGGTCCTAAAAAGTAGATTTGAATTACAAATTAGATTAGGAACAACTGGATTACAATGTTAAATCACTGTATATATCATTTAATATTACAATATTGTGATAAATTGTAGATGTAGACTTATCTGTGTATTTTCCCACCGTATTTGCATGCCACGACTCCAGGAGCACATGTCTTTCCTCAGCAGCAGGCTGTTGAGAGCGGAGGCCGAGATGAGGTAGGTGAGCTGATGGAAGGCCTGCTCCATCTGTGTCGAGGGCAGAGCCTGATGGGACAAAGCGGTGTGAAGGGCTCCCAGCTCCCTCAGCACCGCCGCCATAGTGGGAGCGTCGCCTCCCACAGTCCTGGGGTCCGAGCCTGTTCGCTTTCTGGACATTCCCAACTTCAATGCCGAGCCAGACAGACCCGGGATGGTCTCGCTCTCCAACAGAGCAGGCACTGAAGGAGAAAGTGGAAAGGAGAGCCTTTATCAGTGTTGTCAGAATGTACAGTACATGTGGATTAAAAGTGGAAGAGCTGTGCCGTTATAAAGTTGTAATATTGTAAAGAAATGTGCAAAACGTTCACAGTCTGAGGAAGATTTGTGGTGTTTTCATTATAATGGCACCTATGAGGTTTTGTAGGCGTTTTTCAGTGATGGAGAGGAGCTGCTGATAGGCTTGGATACAGAGGTCACTCAGGGCGCGGGTCAAGTCACTCAGATCAACGGACAGTGGAGCGAGTTCATCTGAGTCAAGGGTCTGAAAGATAATCAGTCCACATTCATCTAGTCAAATATATTGATACTACTGCAAAGATTATGTTCTATTAATGTCTATGATTATGATCTGTGATGCTCTCAGTCAATGAGACGTGAATAATAATAATCCTACCCGTTTCTGGGAGTGCTGCGTCAGCAGGTCGTGCAACAGACAGGCGTTTTTCAGCCACAGAGCGGTCATATCTACATCTTTACTATGTTTCTGTAGGGACACATGGGATGAAAAAAGGTTATATTGTCACTTGGCGATCGACACTAAAGGATCTCAGTGCTATTTTGCATATGTGTGTGTGTGTGTGTGTGTGTGTGTGTGTGTGTGTGTGTGTGTGTGTGTGTGTGTGCGTGTGTGTGTGTGTGAGGTATATGGGCTTTGCTGTGGTTTACTTTGTCCTTAGAGGACTGATTGTGGGACAAAACAATGACATAAAAGTGGTTCAAAGTCAGTTGTCGATGCCTCTGTGTAAGAGACAAGCTCCCCGACGTGATGTGATCTGCCCTTACACATTAAACCTCAACCATATGGTGCAGCAAGCAGACTCAGAACTCAGGTTACCTTCAGAGCTGCCTTCATAGCAGTGACAGCAGCGCTACAGAGTGAGCGTGCGTGCGTTTGGTCTCCGCTGCAGTCGGCCTGACGAACACACAAGAAGAGCACGCTGGCAGGCAGGCCAGGAGGCAGAGACAGGGCGCTGTCAACGCGGATGTCTGGAGCACGGACAGAGAGAGCCGCAGTGGCAGAGTGAACAAGGCCAGGTCATATTTGTCAGCGTCAGAGTTAGTTGAAGTTCAAGTTTAATCCTGTGCGTCACATCACCATCAGAGGCAACGCTACACAATTGTAATCTCAACATCCCATCGGCTTGTTTCTAAAGCGTTTAAAGAATGAATGTGTGAATCCTTGTGCTAAAACCTGAACATAGAGTTTGTTAATGTTTATTGTTCACGGTCTCACCTGTGATGAGGTTCTTGACGAGCTTTGTTTCATCTCTCTTCCTGCATTCAAGCAAACCTGTTACTGCTGCTGGCTTCGGTCGGGAAGCACAGGAGGACGTCTCTGGTGTGAAAGCTGATGGGAGGACTGGAAAACATCACAACACAAACAACTGAAACAGCAGCATCAGCAAGAAAAAACAAGATGGATGTCAGAGAAGATACTTTATATGTGGAACTTTTGATCTAATGATATTTTTAGTACAGTGTTATTCTGTAGGAGCAATATAAATCAAGGATCCAAACATAGCTATATGCTGGGACGTCAAGTGAAAACTTCATAAAACCACCAAACGCTTTATTCTGAAAGTGCACAGTTCACCCAAAGCTCTGACTTGAAGCTTCTGATGTAATCTTACCTTGTGTCAGGAGTCGTCTGAGGGAGACCGTGTTTTTAAGCTCCTTCAACTCTCTCCTCAATCTGACACACTCCTGCTCTCTGGCCTCAAGTAGTTCCTGCGGTTCCTTTACACACAAACACACTCACATTCAGGATTTGTGGCTCATATCCAACGCTCTAAACTGAACTGACTCTCAGTCGGAAACAGTAGAAAAAGCTTAAACGGGATTACAAGAAGCCACTGGCTCTCACTTTATAGACCGTGTGTGGTTACGTCAGAGAGTTTGTGATTAGGAAAAAGGGTAAGAAGGCACTTTTGAGAAGATGGGAGCATCATAAAGTCAGTTCATTACTACTTCATATCATCCTTTATAAGTCGATACCTGTCGCCGTGCAGCAGAGGAAGAAGTGGAGATCGCTTGACTGAGCTGGCACCTCAGATCCTCCAGCTCCTCCTCCCTCTGACTGTGCTGGCTACGCAGCTGGCTCTCCAGAAGCCTGACACAGACAAAAGGCAGAGATAACAGAGTTAATACACCAAATATAAATCGCAAGGAAAAGCAAGTTGATACACAAGTGACAGACTGACTTGTTGGCCACTCGTACAGCGTCGTAAGCATGAGCCAGGTCCTCTCCTTTCATCTTCACTGCCGGGTCTTTGGCCACGTCCATACTCACCATCAACTGCTCCTGTCAGTGCAAACACAGTGTGACATTTTATTGCCTGACCTGATGAGATAATGTTAGTAAAGCACGCTGGCATACATTCAGCATTAACAATCATAATAGGGGTGAAAAGAAATGTTTTCGCCACCAAACTTGAGGGAAGTTTCCTACTCCTACACTCTCTCACAATTGGTGTTTCGCAGCTCCACACTGACACTCTCCTCTCCGAGGCGGGAGACGTCACACTGACCCTGCGGACCTCCTCCGGGAAAGGGAAAGCAGATGGGAAGGGTGAGAGTGGGGTGAGAGACGGGGGTGACAGCGTGGTGGGGGAGGGAGAGAGAGGCTCGAAGCTCAGACTCTGTGCGGAGTCCATCCTTCTGTGGCCCTTGGTGCGCTGTTGTGAGGAGAACAAATACCCTCAGCAACCAAGAGGGAGTTTTGGACCAAAATAGTATTTTTTTTGCGAACGTTTTTAAGTGTGTCTGTAGGTGTAGTTATGAACCTCAGTGAGCAGACTCATCTCCCTGAGGTTGTCGTATCTCTGCTCCAGTCTGGTGAACTCTCTCAGGAGACCCTGATACTTTCTCCTCTCCTCATCCAGCTCCGCCCTCAGAGCTGCACTCGCCTGGGACACAGCATGATGCACACACTCTGCACACACACACACACACACACAAAGGGAAACACACAGAGAAAGAAGACAGATGGTTTAGCTTTGAAGTAATGTACTCTGTACGATGCTGCAAAGTGAGATAACCTACCTTCTTGTGCCTTTTGTTCAAACAAGCGAGCAGAAAGATCCTCTCTCTCTCTGCACAAACTGTCTTTTTCTCTCTGCAGGGCCTGCAACTCCTTCAACAATAAGACAGAATGAGAATTAAGAATCAAAATTTAATTAAAAATTAAGCTTGCAAGAGATGGTCATGGGAAAGGAAATGTTCAAGTTATTCTCGGGTCTGTACTTGTGTGAGTTGAAGGATGTCCTGGGCGGCTTTCTCTTCAGCTCTCCTTCTTTCTTCCACCTCTTTCTCGCTGATCACGGGGCCGGGCGGAGGCTTCTCCTGCTTCTGGCTTTCTAGTTTGTGCACCGTCGCCCTCAAAGCCTCCAGCTCAGCACCGGTGGCTTCTCGCTCTGCATGCAGGGTCTCTCTCACAGCTGCACCATCCCTGGCCTGCACAAATACAAACACAACTTTATCATGTGAAAAGGAAATAAAATGACTTCTTGAAACAGACATTTTCTAGAGGTCACAAGCATCACATCACAGGATCAAACCCCCTTCACACACCTCCTGGTCGGCTCTCAACTGCAGCTGCATCAGTTTGACTTCCATGCCCTTGTTGAGCGCTCTGAACTTCTCCACTGAACGGGCCTCAGTCTTTAGTTTCATCAGCTTTCTCCTGGCAGCCCTGCGGCGTACGCAGCACTGCATGAACACAACCGCCGCACGTACTCGCCTGTACCCCCGCCTCGCCAACCACCCTCGCACTGTTGCCTGAAGCAACACAGCAGCCCGCTCCGCCACCAACTGAGGAGGGAGAATAGTTCAGGTTATGTCTATATAACTGAACTTAATAGTCACAATTCACTTCTCTTCTAAATAGATCAGAATTTCAATTTCAAAGACAAAGTGACAAAAGAAAACACATAATTAAAGCTGCAATTTAATGCTGACCAGTCTGTATCTGCGGCGTGCCAATGTGCCCCTGCTGAAGGCCTGGATGGTGATGGTGGCCTGTCGGATCATGAGGAACAACTGTCTGACCACCACCATGCGGTAGGTCTTCTGGAGTACTAAGGCAGCCTTGGTGTAGCGCAGCGTCAGGGCCAGTCTGCAGCCAAAATGACAAAGAGGAGATGTAATTGTAGAATATTTAATTCAAAGTAAAAGGCTATTTCTGGCAATGTTGTGTTAGAGATTGAAGTTTACACAAAATACAGAAAGAAACGGACTATTTAGTGAGTTTCCACATATTATTATGCAACGTAAAATACATTGTAGCTCACCTGAAATAACTCCAAACATAAATCTAGCAAGTTGTCTTTAAAAATATATATAGAAATACAGATAAATAACATTTTCTATCACTGAAAGGTCAATCCTCTGGGGAGTACACAAGTCCAATGTGACCAACAACTTTACTGTAATGATTTACGTTGTGGGGACTTGTAAACAGATGTATGTCCCCACTACGTGAGTAATACAAGCCCCACACACACACACACGCACATGCACACGCACGCACACGCACACACACGTCTCACCGCCTGGCCAGAGCTCCTCTGCAGTATCTCTGTATGGTGACAGTTGCCCAGCAGATCCTGGTGTATCTGATCCGTGCCAGCCATCCTCTGACCCGGCTCTGGATGATCACAGCAGCAACACGCAGCCTCTCAGCCCTCAGCCTCTCCAGGAGAGCCACCTGACCGGCTCGGAAAAATACTTTGGTCTTTCCAAAACAGTACTGGTCTGAGTCTGGGATGAGCTGAGGCAGGGTGTGTCTGCACGAGGCCTGGGCCTGATCCTGGCTCTGAGAACCCTGAAGCAGAAGACGGTATCTGCTGAAGAACTCCTCGTACGTCCATCTGGAAACAAAGATTCGAGAGTCTTGTTGCATATCGACGGGCTACAAATCTACATTACTACTCCTTCCCAATTTGACCAACATGTAAGTATATAAATAAATAAATTGTCATTGTCAAGGGTGATCTATCTCAATGTTTTATATCTCTAAATCATTCAAAGTGAATTGATATACCATATAACCACAAACTGAAACAAATGCAGCCTAAAAGGTAGGAAATAAATCTATTTTATACAATGTACACATCATTTGTAGTTAATGGTATATTACCAGAGCTTTGCAGAGAGTTAGATGGATGTCGAGGAAGTACTCAGTACCTGGATGGAAAACCTGCAGCACTGATGCGAATGGTCTCCAGCACCCCACAGGCTCTCAGCTGCTGGACTGTCCTCCTCGGGTCAAACCTAACAGAGCAAGGCTGTTAGGCTGCTTGCTGCACACACACACACACACACACACACACACACACACACACACACACACACACACACACACACACACACACACACACACCAGTATCTAATTCAAATGCATAAACTTTAAATGTCGAGAAGACAGGAGAAAAAACGACGTACATAAAAGGCTCTTTGAGGTCGTTGGGTTTAATACAGCGGACATAGTGAGGAGTGGTGCTGTTCAGAGTGTCCATTAGCATCTGTAAGGACTGACGGAACTGACACCAAAACAATAAACACCGAAACATAGTTAAGATTCTGCAACAAAAAAGGAAGTGAAGTGAAAATGAAAGTCATAACAGCTCACCTGGAAGCCCACTGTCAGTTTATGTTCTCTGGTGGCTCTTTTCACTGAGTGCACACTTCCATTAGCCACAGAGGAAACATTCCCCCGCTGCTGGAACAACTCAGCCACCAGCTCGGACTGACGCACATGAACACACACAGACACAAGTGAGTGATCCCGTAGTCACATAGAAACTACGTTTAGTGTTACACATAACACATACCTGGCTTGCTTTGAGAATGTTAATGAGCTCCTCAAAGACTGTATCTCGATTCTTGCCTAAAAAGCCGTCACATTCATATTGCACCTGATGAAAAGAGGAAATCTTAAACTTAAACACATTTACAGTCCAAAGATTCACAGAGTCCCTTTAGTTTCTGTGTGTTGACCTTCATCACTCACTGTGTCAGCGAAGTGCAGGACAATGAAGGCGCTGTTGGACATGCGTGGTTTCTGGAAGTGAGGGTGGGGCTTGCTGGTCAGGTGTTGGTCGTACAGCTTTCGCACCCAGCTCTCGTCTGAACCTTTGGGCATCTGATAAACACAGATAATGATCACAGAGACTGCAGCTTGGGATGTGAGGATTGAGCTGAATGTGTGTGAGACAGATGTAACAATAGACAGAGGAAAAGCCCAGTGGTGGAAAGTAACTAAGTACATTTACTTAAATACAATTTTGCCTAATATTGTACTTTTTTCCTCCATTATATTTAAAGCTTTTGTTACTTTGCAAAATCAGATATATAAATATGACCAGCTAATAACAATTATGACGCATTTACATTTAATTACTCAGCAGTGTATAAAATAATAACAATGAGCTCCATCTTTACCTGCTGCAACATTAAAGTGATGAACACATTCATGCATAATTCAATCATATAATGTATTTCTGAAAGATGAGTACTTCAAGTATATTTTTCGGCACTGTATTATTGCTACTATTATTGATGTGAGTACTTCTTCCACCTCTGGAAAAGACAAAAGACAGAGGGAGACGGCATGACTGACCCTGCACTCCTCGTCTAAAAGATCAAACAGGCCCAGCTGTCCCTCTATGAGATTGATGCACTGCTGATTGTCACTGAACTCAATCCTGCTCCAGGCCAGCTCTTCCCGGATGTATTCCTCCTGCTCCAAGTGGAACACATGCTGCAGACGAACACAACATATCAAACTTCAGAAAGTATCAAGACAAAATGAAATAAACTGTAATGACTCTAAATGAGGCAGACCATCCTGAGGATAAATAAAAGAGCTCACAGTGAGGCTAGCTTAGCTGTAAAACAACACATCATCACACTGGGAGGGGCAGATTGTGCTTAGCACCATCACAACAGAGAGGTCGAGAGCAGAGCAGCACTTCCTCCTGCATGTTGCACTCTGAGTAAAACAAACCTTTATTCCCTAAAATCAGGACAATGTAAAGTGATGTAGGTCTACACCGCGTTAAAATGTGCGTGAACTTGCCAAACTAAAAACAGGACGTGTCTGCCTGTCCGGTGACTTACCCTGTTGAACTGCTGTTGCAGTTTTTCATTTGCATAATTTATACAGAACTGCTCAAAACTGTTCCGGTCAAAGGTCTCAAAGCTGCTCAGAGAGAAAACACTGTCAGTCCCACTTTGTAACAACACACACTTCAGAATAACCTTAAAGGGATATTTCACCCCCAAATCAAACATACACATTGTTCGTGTTACCTGTAGTGCTGCTTATCAATCTAGATTGTCTTGGTGTGAGTTGTTAAGTGTTGGAGATATTGGCCAGAGAAATATCTGCCTTCTCTCAAATCTAATAAAACTAGATGGCACTTTGATTGTGGTGCCAACAAGTGCCAACAACATCATTTAAAATACTCAACAGCAATGTCTCTTACCAGAACTCATGACCCAGTGAGCCCTTTTATGAATGAAATATTTGTCTTTCTTTCTAAATAACACCAGAGGTAAGAGGACAAATATATATTTTTGATTTTGGGAGAACTGTCCCTTTAGCTATAGTAAACTTGAGAGTGTAATAAGGCAACAAATGTATGTCCAGTGTAAAGGCTCATCACTCACCCATAGATGTCTAGTACCCCTATAAAGGAATGTGTTTGTCCCCTCTGGGTGCGAAGCGCAGAGTTGAGCCTCTGGACAGTCCATGTGAACAGCTGGCCGTAGATATGTTTGGCCAAGGCATCTCTGGCTTCTACGGCCTGCTGACCGGACACGGGTTTGACCAGCATCTCCCCCCCGACAGCCAATCTGCGATGACACAGCCAGTGGGCCATCTGAGGTCCTTCTACTCCTAACAGCTTGGAAAAGACAGCCAGAGGGCGGTCGTCTGCCTGAGAAAATAAAGTAAAGACTCACATATACATGTTACAGTATATGTTTATAATGTTTATAGAAGAACTGAATCCCTCCAGGTGACAGGAGACATTCATACGTGTCTTACATCAATATAACTCCGGTCAGAACTTCTTCCACTGGCTTGGATGTTGACATTTCCCAGGTGCAAAATAGCTGACATGATCCTGAAGAGCTCCATCTGCTGGTCAGGCTGCACACCTGCAATTTCAACAAATACACCAGCACTTTTGTTTCATCCTCCTAATCAGCAACATGATTTAGTTAAATAAAAGGTTTTACCTGAGTCTGAACAGGTTAGGGTTACATTGTGTATGTGTGTGTGTGTGTGTGGGGGGGGGAGGGGCTTGTATTACTGACGTAGTGGGGACATAAATCTGTTTACAAGTCCCCCACAACGTAAATCATTACAGTAAAGTCAATGTACTGTCTTCTAAGGTGATGTGTGTGTGTGTGTGTGTGTGTGTGTGTGTGTGTGTGTGTGTGTGTGTGTGTGTGTGTGTGTGTGTGTGTGTGTGTGCAAATACTCTACCCAGGATGGTGAAAGCATTGCGAGTGCGCTCCAGGTCTGACAAATCATCAGTACCAGGAATCTGCATCTCTCCTCCCCGGCTGGTGTAGCGGAAATGCTCAGGTGCATCTGGAGGAAAAACACAAAGCACACGCAACATGGACATTATTATAAACAAAACATTGTGCAGACATGGCAAAGTTTTAAGAACAAGCTTGTGAAGTCTCACCCAGTTTAAAGGATCTCATTTCCGGCAGCTCTCTGGAGGCACACAGCTGGTAGAAGATGTGGTAGTTCCTCTCTGCTGATGCCTTACATGCACACAAACACATACAGACAACGTTCAGGAACAGATGCACAATCGTTTAATCTTAACAAATGAAGGACTGTTTTCAACATCACTCTTGATAAAGAGCTTACTTGGAAGACAACCCTTGACTTCTCCAGCAGATACGTCCTCATGTTTGCCCCAATGATGTCCCCTTTTCTGCCAAAGCCGATCTCGATGTACTTCCCGAAACGACTACTGTTGTCATTTCGAGTGGTTTTGGCATTCCCAATAGACTGTAGGCAAAATAATGTGTTTTTTGGATATTTAAAAAAAACATAATTGAGAGGAAAATCCTTTTTTTTTTCTAAGTGATAAATCTGTTCATCCATCACCTCCATTATTGGGTTGGAAGCCAGAACCCTCTCCTCCACGCTGGTCTGCTGTGCTGCTCCTCCAACCACAGCAAAGTATCGCATGGTGAATTTGGCTGAGACGGTTTTCCCTGAGCCAGACTCTCCACTGATGATGATGGACTGGTTCTTCTCCTCCCTGTACACACAGAGAGCGTGACTATCAAGTACACCATAAGCAATAATGTCGCTTTTACTGTAAACATTTTTTTGAAAGATTCCCGGTTGTCATGACATGACCTTTGACCTCTGACCTGGTCATAGTGCGGTAGGCTTCCTCGGCCACAGAAAAGATGTGAGGTTCCATGTCGGCCATGTCCTGACCGCTGTACGCATCGATCACCTCCTCTCCGTATATGGGGAGCTGGTCATAGGGATTGATGGCGAGTAACACGATACCTGGAGGGACGGGAAAAGAAACAGACTGCGCATATTGATAGGACTTCGCTTTCAAGAGAAAGATAATACAAATGTATTTTTATAATAGCTATGTCATTGTCACCCCCGTAGTTTTAGTCTAAACCGAACCAAACACATGTATATAAACACACAAATAAAATAAAGTGAGTGACATTTAGAAAACTTTGCATCGTTTAAACAACAGTAAATATGTAATTACATCTTTAACCAGCAGCAGCGAGGAAGTTTCCTCCCGTGATCAACCTTTGACCTGCTGTAATATAGTTATTATGAGCTGTAATAATGCAGACAGAAGCACACAGGAGCTGCCAACAAAACATCTGACTGACATAAAGGACTAATGTTGTCACACTCTTAGTTGGGCAACCATCCCTTGTTTCAGCTGCGATTCTTTAAATCTCCCTCGGCCGTCTGCCTTCGCCCCTTCAGTGCTCACCACAGTACGTGTAGATGCTGCTGTAGTCCAGGAATCGAACCCGCAGGTTGTGCAACACTGCAGCTTCATGGAGGAAGCTGAGAGCTGTCAGGTCATTTTCCCCCTCCAGGATGTCGGGGTTCCCCAGCGGTGGGAGATCAGAGGGGGACCCCACTGGGTAATGAGCCTCCTACCAATAAAGAAGGAAGTTAGGAGTTCTTGTTGTGTGTGTTCTCAAGGCACTGGGGTTTATGATTTTGTATAATATGTTACTGCATGTCTCACCTCTCCATTAGAGAGCTGTAGCAGCAGATTCTTCTCTCCGGGGCTGTAGTCCTGGAGCAGCAGGGCCGACACCCAAACTGCCTCGGGGTCAGGAATCCACACACTTGCCCCCTAACAAGTAAACAGATTAGATGGAACGATAAAGAGGGGATGGATGTTGCAGGTTGAACACACTGGACCACTTTTAAGTCCAGAAAAGCAAAGGTTTTCTGCCACACTCTTCGGGTACGTGCAACACTTCCTGGCCCCACCCATACAAGATATTTGTCACCCATCAGCATAAAAGGCTCCTAAACGGTGTTAAAAATTAACACTGGTCATCCTACTCTAAATTGCCTACATGGATTAGCCATTACATACTTCTAACTTATCTAATTTGCTTATAATGAGCCCATTTTTTACGAAATTAAGCTTTAATCGATGCTTTATTATTATAATTGTAATCATTATTGAGCACCAAGTTTACAAATATAATGATAAGAAACTATACACACATGTCACGTATCATGACTGTGACATATTGGCTGAAGAACTGGGAGCGACTGGGGAAGATTAACACATTAATACTTAGTTACATGTTGTTTTTATATCATAATCATTATGAATCGTTTAATGACCTGCAGCAGAGAATTATAATCACTTTAAGAATATTGAAGTCAATCTTACCTTGCTGTACAGCTCCAGCGATGTCATCTTAAATATTTTAAAGCATCCAGATATATAGATATATATCTCTTATTCTTTTTTAAATCAACAGAGGTAACATCTGCCGTCCCTCCTGAGAAGGAGCAGTCTGTATCCTCCACACCTCCGCAAGAAAAGCCACTTTGTGTCCTGGTGACAGAATTGTGCACTTTGTCCAGGCTCACACACAGCACTGTCACGTTAACTGTTAATCTGTGGGAGGATGCAGTGATTGGATGGAGGGCTTTCTCCATTTTAATGTGCCGAGTGTAATTCACTACTGTCAGACAGTGCGGCCCTGAGAAGACCTACATGTGGGGGGGGGGATCAGATGCATCTAAAACACAGGTTTAACTATAGTTACAGTCATTTCAGTACTTTTAAAAGTTTAACGAAACACTTGATCCAGGATTGGACTGTATTTACCAGCTCAAATGTAAATGCATCTTCCCTCTGCTCCTACAGAGTCTGCAGGTCCAGATCATCTGGATCCTTATCTCTTAAAGGCTGCAGATGTTATTGCTGAGCTCTTTACTCACATTTTTAATCAGACTGAATTCCTAAAAATGTGAAGAGCTGCCGTTGTTCTTCCCTTACTTAAAGGAGGAGACGCCAATTACTGTCCGATCTCCAAACTCTGTCCCGGCTAAGATCCTTGAATCCCAGGTAACTCATCTCGTACCTTTTACAGAAGAAAAAAAGCTCAAAGTGAAGCTCTTATTTCAGAAATAAATTTACTTTTACTGCCAATAATAAAACGTGTGGAAGCAACTTCTCTGTGATTAATCACCTTGTTTCAGTTCATTGCATTGTATATGATTGCATATGATTTATATGATGACAGCATTGGTATATTTCTATTTATTAAGTGATACAATTCCTCTGTACCCTTCTCTGTTTGAGCTCTGGTTAACACTAGCTACACTCCACGTGGTCGCTTTTTAATGCAACTCGGGTTTTGAAGGATACACTTTGCACCGTAGGCATGGAATAATCTATAAAAAATATCTAAAATTAGAAGCATTCATTGTTGAATTTAAGGGCATCACAAGGAAAGTGGTGATGGAGGCATGTGGTTGTTTTTCTTGAATGAATAAAAACAGCTATTCTTCTGTTTTATTGTTAATGTTGCATCATGCGTGTCATTTGATTCTGTGGCTGCAGGTCTCTTTAATAAAAAATAAAAACAACACAGTAGCATCAGACTTAATGACAGACTAATTTTTAATAAGTCATACAATCAAATTCATTTCAGCAATCAGCCTGCTGATCTTGAGAAGGGATTTTATGATTTCAGCTTGATACATTATTCACAATCAAACCTCGACAGACAGGGATACAAAATACAAAATTATTATTCCTCAGATGATAAATGACTTAACTTAATCTTAAATTGTAATTTGCTGTGTCACCAATTTTGTGCGTGGGTTTATGAGGAGGCAGCATGTGTGTGGTAGTCATAGAAACATATTCTAGTTCTATGGCGGTAACATTGACACATTCAAAAGAAAACAAACAAACAAACAAACATGGAGCGACACAAACAAAGCGTTAACAGCCGTGTTTCACAACATCAGTAAGCACCTATAAAGATGAGTTAAAAACAGTTACAATTCTACAATAGAAAGGGGCTTTAAGTCATTTCTTTCCCATTGTGCTCAGCCCCGTCATGTTAACTTTATACTTTCCTTGTGTTAGTTGTACAACAGCAGAGCCAATAGAATCGCTTTCTGTAAAATAGCAAGCAGTCTCCCGTTACACAAACAACCCCTCTTAAAATGACATGTCTCCTCTTTGGTCAATTCTAACCTTTACTCCATGACGCAGCGGTCATGGAGTAAAGTATTTCCTTGAAATTACAATACAACTTGGACTCCGTCCCCCTCCAATGGATGTACACGGGATTCAAACAACACCACCTGCTTCAGTATCATCAGCAGGTCGGCACCGACGCAGGCTTATAGCTCAGTATAGTTACATCTCACCTGGTTCCACGAGGAAAGACGGTGTTTCTGTGTGTCAGACAACTCGCAGGAGAGCATCATACAAACTCAAGAAAGAGACATGCCAAAAATACAAAACATTCATTTCCAATCTGCCAAACAAACAAACAAAAAAGCACCCGGATCAACTTTGTGCTGACAGAAAATGTTTGGATTTGACGATTGTCACAAAGAAAAATACAAACCCATTCAAAGCCTTTCAGTAAAAAATACACTTCTCATCAAACACTGAATTTGACACACTGTAGATAAGTTATTTTTAATATTTGAAAGTTCAAGGGAATTTTTTTTTAAAACGTCAAGAGTCAAAAAATCAACCGAGCTCAGAAATACGTCGATCTAATTTAATTGCCGTTGAAGTCGAGGAGTCCCATCCAAGTGGAGGTAATGAGGAAAGTGTTTTTGGCTCAGGGGGGGGGAAGACAGTTCTTTAGGTTGTACTGCACTGGTGTAAGTCGGGTTACGGTTCAAGTTGGACGCAGATACTCAGGGACAGTTCATCAGGACAGGACTGCTGCATGGCTCCTACTGTTCATGGTGTGTGTGTGTGTGTGTGTGCAGGCGTTGAACAAATCCCTGCAAGAGGACAGGGTTGACAATTAGAAGAAATTCCCCCTTTTTGTTTTTTGGATTGTAAGTGTTCATGTGCTAAAATACTAAAACTCATAATATGCAGCGAGCTAGGAAGAGCAAGAACCTTTATTTTGTTAGCAAACATTCATGAGTTACTTTGCTTTCCGTGCGAGCCACAGGTGTGACAGAAGGTCATACATTGCCTATATGATTAGCTCAAAGGAAAACATTTTCCCTTAACCAACCTGTGCTATACACTCTCCATGTCTTCACTGCCGTTGCCTTCCTCCTTCATATCCTCCGACTCATTGGCAGCCTCCTCGACATGGGCCAACATATCAGCCATCAGTGCCTCCTCCAGCCTTTTCCTCACACTGTACACCAGCTCCTCCTGTTTCCTACACACAAACACAACAGGAAGCTGTTACAGTTGGCAGTTGCAGCTGCCTACAACAGCCACTGAATCAGCACAGAGCAGATGGTGTGTTTTTATAAAGCGCAGGGTCGCTTGTTATTGTTATGGACTGTGGGACGGACTCAACTCCGTCACCTTTAGGGGAGAAATCTTCAAGGACATTTCACATTTGGGAGATTTGTCCGTTATGTCTTTGCGACTCTTTTTATATTGTGTTGGGGCTTAGCATAGAAAATGGAAGACAATATCTCATGAACTGGCAAAACAGATGGTCTTATTCACACTGCCCGAGTAGTTCAATCTCGTTAAATTATGTTTCTTTTCAATGGATATAACAGCGTCAGATCCTCGTGTGAAGGGTCGTCTCACGGCAAAGTAAAGCAGTGAAATTATTCTTAATATAGCGTCGACCCAAACTGATGATTTTACCCGCAACCCTCATACAACACGACTTCAAAAACATCCAAACTATCCCTTTAACATTCAGGATCTTAACATGTGATCCATGTGTGCATGTGTTCTGTGATGTCCCACCTGATGTCCTCATCGGTGACAATGAAGGCCTTGCACAGCGGCTGTGTGGTGTTGAGCCAGACTCCTGGGTTCTTCTCCACAGCCGCGGACAGCTGACCAGTGATGGGAGCAGCGCTGGTGTGCAGAGCGCTAGCGATAGCCGAAAGGAGAGTCTTGTCTGTGCAGCCTGGACCAACACCTGAAGGACCAACCGGGTTATAAGACAAGACACATCAAAACGTGTACCTCTGCTCAGGATCAGTTTCATCTTATACTTAAAACAATGTCACGATTATCCTGGCCAAAATATCTGTGATTCACCATATTTTCGCGATAATCATCAAAATGGCGTTTTCTTTATTGCATCACAGACCGGCTAAAAACAATCAAAGAACGAAACAATTTTAAATAGTGGAAAGCTTAAGGTCCCACTGCATAAATAAAGGATGAATAAAAACAAAAGAACATCATGCGAGTCCTTTCTTTCTTGATAGTTCCTGCATTTAAACAAATTAATCAGGCTCTATTTTTTACTTTTCTGCTTTTTCAAGTCACTCAGGTGACGATTATCCCAATCATGGAATTTAAAATAATGTTACTTCAGGTTTTTTTTGTCTTAAGAATCAACGTTTAACTTGAATATAAACTAAACTTTACATTACCTTGCAGGCCTTTAGGCAGTTCCATTGTTTTCACCAGCTCCTCTGCGATGTCGAAAGCATTAAGACCTCCGAGTTTCTTCTCCCAAAACAGCTGTAAAATTAGCAGCAGGCAGTTTTGACACAAATAAACCATCTAAGTGTAAACATGCTGCCGATTCCACAAATACACCGTCAACATATTAACGTCTGATCTGTTTCAAAGTAGCACACACCCTTCCAGCGACAGAGAACGTGTGCGTTTGGTTTGTACGGGAGGATGTTAAACAATGTTCACCTGTCGGGGCTGGTCGACGGCTTTCTGAGGATCCGTCTTCACTTTGTTGTTTGGATGGTTGGTAACCTTGGTAACAGGCTGCTTAAAGATGGAGGCCGTCTGTCTGACTGGGAGTGACGTGTTCAAGTCCGGTTTGCCCTGAAAAATATCGAAAACACAGAAGGAGGATGAGGACGGGACAGAATGTGTTTATTACAACCACGCAGGAGGACGTGCATCTCATACACACGCCGAGAGGCTGTTAGTGCTCCAGTTAGTCATTAAAGAACTAAGAGAATAGAAAAATAAGACGCTAAAATAGAACAAGACAGGTAGTAAATACAAGAATAAAAGCTACCGTGCTGCGTAAGATATGAATGATCATTTGATTTAATAAAAGGCAGCGGCAGACAGAAGAGAGTAAGAAGTGAGCGTTGCAGCAGACCTGCAGATTTATGGGAGTTTGTTCTTACGGATAAGTAGTGAGATGAAAGTTTGATATACAATATAAAACGTTGCCTTTTTTGTTTTAATATGAAATCTTAAGTTCGGGATGATAAACTTCTCAGCCAGAGGCTCGGAGAAGAAACCTGGGGATACTTTTATAACACTGAAACGACGCAGCACGACATGCATTCAAACTCTACCGTTGAAATAATAACTCCTGACTTCATGGAAGTAACAACATCTGTAGCTACTTTATACATAACCTAGTTATCACGGGGATGGGCAGTGGGGGGGGGGGGGGATAGGGCTGAACCCTGGGAATATTTACTGAAGATAAAAAAAATTAAAATTGAGGGACAGCAACCAAACATATCATAAAGCTAAACGAGTGATTGTAATCTTCAACTGATGTTTGTGTGCGGGTGTTTCACTCGCCGTGCTCAATCTATTAACGCTGTGAAACTACTCGTTAAGTGTCTTCGTGCCAAACACAGAGTCCAGGCCACCATCAGCTGATCCTGGCAGAACAGTGGCCGGTCATCATGAGGTTGTCTCACCTTGTTCTGGTTGTTGTTATCGTAGCGCAGTCTCTGGCGGTTCTTGTTCAGCTTGCTCATCAGCATCTTGCCCGTGCGGAAATCGAAGGAGCTGAGGTCCATCTGGTTGCCAAGGTAACGGGCCAGCTGAGGCTTGCTCCGAAACTTCTTCCCTGATGGACTGGCGAGGAGGAGGAGGAGGAGGCATGAGAAAAAAAACTAATATATCATCTCTTCACAAAAACAAGGTATAAAAGACTGAGAAGCAATCAAGAGACGACGGCTGAGAAACAGACAGGTCACACGCACAGCAGACAGAAACATTACAAACAACGACAACATGCAACAAGTCAAAAGCAAACCACAATCACGTGAGCAATGACACTAAAAAATCACATTACTTTGTGAAATGAATGCAACCTTTGATGAACACACCACCCCTGAGCCTTAGCATCCATTACAAGCTGCATGTATGTTTAGTATACTGCGCAGATATGACTAAAAAAAACATATTCACAACATTGTATATACAGCTCTTATAACCTCTCAGAACACAATGTAACACGTGTACAGAATGGATACATTGTAACTCCACTTGTGGGAGCAACAATATCTTAAAAGCCTGAGCCATGACCGACGAAAGGAACAACTTGTGGGTGGATTCGTGCTAGTAACTCATGCAAATGTATCTTACATCACACACCACAGTTAACACCAGTATGAGTGTACAGTTAGCCTACCACAAACTATACAACCGACCCGCCTCCCCCCTCTCTTGCCTCTGTTCCTCATCTTGCTCTTCTCCTCTGCTAAATGAAAACAAATCTGGCGTTGTTGAGTCACTTCAATGGGAAATAAAGAGTAATAATTAACTGAGATGACACTGAGGTTTATTCATCAGAGGCCTCGCCAGGCGTGAGCTGCTACTACTAGCCTGCACGGTTGGACAGACTCCTTCTTATCTCTACACTTGTGAGAGGAGCTGGCCTGGCTGGCCTTGTTACCCGGCTGCAAACAGACCCCCCCCCCTCCCCTTCCCATCCCAAACTTTACACAGACCACCATCCCCCGTCCGACCCCCCTCCCCTCCCGTCCCCCTATTATTATACTCCTCTCTGCTTCCGCAAAGTCGGTTTCCTGTGCACCTATAAGTTTTGCAAGCCCCACGTTCGTTTAGTACCTAAAATAATAGACATCGCTTTTTCCAGCTGACAAACCCGACTTTCTGGTCACTTCTTCCATTTTCCAGCCCTTGGGGAGAGCAGTGCAATCCCACCTTTTCTTCTCCATTTCCCACGCGAGTTGCCTATAAATCCACTAAAAGTTACTGCGAATAACCAGACTCAATTTTAGGCTCCAATTTTGGTGGAAGGCCTACCGCTTCTTACGCTTTTGTTTCGACCATATTACAACATGCGTGCTCTGTAATGGGATCTCCCTGCTAACAACATCTCGTCTTTGTCGTCGCGCAGATCGCTCCGCCGCGGACTTCGGCCGCATCACTACCTGCGTGTCTTGTCGGGGCACGAGGGCTACATCCGCAAGGAAAACATAGGACAACGCGGCCAGGACGAGACAGGAAGTTAGAACAAATGTTTAACGCATCAAACGTGCGTTACAACTTTACTATTATTTGTAATGTGTTGGACATATATTTTGATTATTTTATTGAATACTGGACTGATACGTATCTATAATTTATAATGTGTTTGGGAGACTATTTAAAAAAAAATTGAAGTCAGGAATTGTTCTTTTGTGTGTGTGTGTGTGTGTGTGTGTGTGTGTGTGTGTGTGTGTGTGTGTGTGTGTGTTAGTTTAGTCCTATTTATTCCGTGATGTTATGGTTATGGCTTTAGTCCTGTCCTGTTTATTCAGTAATGTTACGGTTATGATATGATGGTTGTGGCATTGTCACTACACTATGTAAACGAAGATTACCTGGTGCAATGCTGTAGCTAATAGTGATCCTAATAAACTAAATTAAACTCCGATTTGATCTCTAAAGTCTCAAAGGGTCCCCAACATTAAACACATTTTCAAAATTGTATACAAAGAATTCATAGTGAAATGATGATCTACGTTCTGTCATTCACTTTGAATTTGTTTTAATGTACTATCAGGTCTCCCTTTAATAAGTTGATCTAAATCTAAATGGGAATACAAAAAAGTTTTTATTGTTCAACAAATATTTTAATTTGTATCTATAGTAGAATTGTATATTTAAATGATATATTTATAATGTTATGTTAATGATAATATAATGTCTAATACATGTATCTTCTGAACATAACTAAGACTATGGAATTGTAAACAAAATAGTCAATTATTCCAAGGGACATACTGAGCATTTCCCTCATAACTTCTCTATCTGGTCATTGGCTGAAAGAAAGTTGAGAACTTCTGGTATTTACATGTATGTGAGCATAAAAGTTCATTATTGACCATGGGACAAGTATTTTTGACAGAATAATCCAACTTCAAAGTGCACTTTCTTGCATTTGGAGCTATTAAAATGTCACTGTGAGCTCTTTTTTATATAGTTTGGGTTAACTTAATCCAATTCAAGAACCGGTACTTGAATAACAGAGAGGTCACGTCAAGGTGACACATTTTTACAACAAGTAACCTCAATATACATTTTAGCCGTTTAGTCTTTTGTTTTGAAAGGATTACCGGAAGTGTTATTTTCCGTCTATGTTGACGCCGATAGCTAGCACGCACTACTTCAACGTTAACCTATGGGAAACATAAACTACTGCCACAAAATAGACCGTAAACAGTAATCACGCAGATGCAGTGACAACAATCATGGACGCTGCTGAATAATTAAATCTATTAGATGTAGTAAAAAACGCGACCCTCACTTGTAGCTTTGCACGGTAACACAAAATGCGAAAGTTTTATGTTAGCTACGTGAAATATGAGAGCCGTTTAGACACGACAATGCCTCCCGTTGTCATTGTGACTTACAGCCGGCTTTTATGAATGAACAAAGTAGATCTTATCGATAAAACACAGACACCATTTTAAAAGCATTTCATGCATTTATGTAGCCTTTGTGCATGTAACAACGATGACGAAAAAAATATAATCTGCTTTTTAAGGTTAAAATCCATGTCGAAATAGCACACTGTCGACGCAGTGTATCGACTCCGTATTCAACATTAGCTGCAAATATCAGGACAATTAAAAGCATATTACAATGATGCTAAACATCCTAGCTGAAGACCACAGTACTATTTGTAAATGCGAGACCACAGAGTGCATTTTGCCTAATCGATGATAAACATACTTTCTAGATATATTATGAAAACGACATATCGCGCATCAAACGCTAAAATTACAATAAATACAGTTGTATGTGGTTTCATAACCTTCCAGATTATGTACTTACTCGTTTTTATCCATCTTGAAGACACTATCTCGTTTTCTCCCTCTCGCTATGTTAAATCCCTTCTCCTCTCTCCTCTTTCAGTCCCCTCCCCCTTCGATGGCAGAAATGAAAGACATTATTCACGCAAATTTCGCAGTCTGGCTGATAAAATGAGCATAATGTCTGGGCGAACCTGGCGTATTCTCAGTGTGCAACTAGGGCCATAAAACCTCGGTGGATATGTGTGGAACAACATGCATAAGGGTTTCTATTAGCACAGACTTTTACATAAGCATTGTCTTCAATATTATTTTTTATTTCACATTGCTTTTACTGTACAAATAATCTAAGTATACCCACTTCCTCAGCATTGAACACAATATATTTTTTATAAACCCTCTCACCATGCAAATACAATGTTTTAATAGATGGCATTTTGCAGAATAACTGGACACATTGGAGGAAATTAAAGATTTTTTCACATACAATAATACTAGATCCAGAACAGCAATTATACAGAGTGCATCTTGTAGTCCCAACTACTGGCAAGCCCTCCGTGACTGATTGTTGAGCAGGAGCGTCCCACTTTAGCTTGCATTGTGTTAGCAATCCACCTGTGTGCTCATTCCCAGATCTGGTCCTGTAGCTGTAAAGCAAAACACACAACCCAACAACCCATTCGTTAGCAAAAAAATGTACATTAATCTATTTGAATGTGTAAAAAAAAAAAGCACATTGTGTTGGATTTCTGACAAGAACACATCCAAGTAGGGGTTAAAGGGGTGATGATGGGAGTGGCAGAGGGTTTGGGATGGTGAGGGCTCCAAAGAAGGTGTATAAACTTTAATAGGGCTTTGAACATAACAATATCAACGTAATGTCTATAGTGTGAGATCAGAATGGATACGGATATTGTCTGGGCTTAAGGTTGCAAGATAAGAATGATAATACTGATTCCTATACTTCAGTGTAGGAAAGCACAAAAGACCAGTGCCAGAACTGATGGCACATTATTGATAATTATGAAGAGTAAAAAAATAGAAGTTGATCATTTCAAAATAGTTAAGCTTTAACCACTCACAAAAATACATTTGAACAATTGCAAATTGATACATACAATGGAAATCTGTTGCATCAGCTGAATGCATCATTATCTGAACCTTTATTTTGTTAAAAGCTGACAAAGTATTTATTTCTTTACAGTTGCCATCTAATAAGGTTACACGAGCTATATGAACCCTATGGTTTATATTTTCTCAGCCTATAGTAATCTTTGGTTATGAGCACTACAGATGTTTTAGAATAACAGCCATTTGGTTGCTTGTGCAGATGCATCAGTAGAGTTCTAACAAACTGCCAGGTGAGCAAAGACAACAGCAACTTTAACCAATACTTAAGTGTGTTTATTTTAACGTTCAGTTCCAACACCTGCCTGCATCTTATGAGTACATGGGTGGGGTTAAAGCTAATGAGCAATCCAACTGAACATTGCAAACAAAGTGTGTGAACCAAAGCTCATTTACACAGAATAATACACTCACAATTTAGCTGTATGGGACTTTACTCATCCTTTTTGAACTTTCCACTAATGTATGGCACATAGTCCAGAATCAATCGCCAGTCTGTGAAGTGAACAAGCGCCACTCCACCAACTGTTCCCCAGGCTACCATATTTGGTACCCTAGATGAAAGAAAACAGGATTCATAAATGAGACAACAATTGACTGCAATACACATATCAAGAGCAATTTGGATAGTTGTACTCCTTAATTCAGTTGGCGTGATGATCTTACAAGAGATACTGTCGTCAGGGCAGAATTTTTAGGTTTCAGCATGCACACATCCCTAAGTCTACGCACAAGCTGACACAGTAAACGTGACGATAGGCGACTCATAAAAAGCTACCAAATGTATCTGCTCAAGATTATTGAATTGTTTTTTTTTTTACAACTTAGTCAGTCGTTGCTATTGTCACAAATTCCTTATAATTAAAATAATATAAGTCATACGTTTGACTATTATTATATATTATATATTATATATAATATATTATGATTATTGACAACAAATTAACTAGCTTGAACGCTGGTTTAAGTTGTGCTTGGGCAAAAGCAAATTTATGATTAATTAAAGGGTAAAATAATTAGACATAATAGTATTTAGAATTTTAGCTAGTCAACAAATCAAGTTAATACAAATAATAATATTAATGAGCTTGATAAATCACTATTCACAAGTGGCTATCTGAGTGTTTCTCTTTGTGCACTTTGCAAGGTCAATTATAGTGTTTTGCTCTCACTACATTTATACAAAAACAAAACAGCTGTCGAGAATAATTGAAATTAAATTCTAAGGAGAAGAAGGTTGCTGTAAGGCAAATATTTTAAGGGAGAAAAATAAAATAATGTTACATAAAAACATATCTTCATGTCATTAATACAAATAATTCAGATAAGTGATTTTGCATAATTAGGAGGTTTATCAAACAAACATGTTTATTGTCAAATATTTAATAAATAAACTGTGATATCATTATATGTTAGCAAAGGAATAAGAGCAATTCTGTACTTAGATATTGAAGTCTCCACGTTTTCAAATTATTTTTTAAATGGTTAACAAGCAATTCAATATGCTAAACATTTAAGATATAACACTAAACTCTTTTCAATGCTAACACTTGCTTCCTCCACTGACCTAGCTGTAATAGTAAGAACATGCTAACTAGCCCAGCTAGCTAAATAAGTAGGATATAAACAAGCAGGCTAAGCTAAAGTTAGCTAGTAAGCCCAACGGGTCACACAGAAGGACACAGGCGCCTTGATAGCATTTTGAACACTTAAAAAATATTATTTCCAGTACAGTAGTCCACCTCTGCTGTTGATTTAACTTACCACGTCCTTAGAATAGTAATGTACTTCGCACCGACCAAATTACTGAGTATTTTCTGGACCATCCTGACCTTCTCTCAGTGTAGATTTTTACTCCTTGCAATGTTGTCTCGCTGATGGCCGTTAAGGACCCTTAGCTGCCTTTTCTTATGCCTGTTCAAAAACAACCGACGGGCTGCGTGCACCAGCGACGGGTCATTTCAGGCCACCATGTCAAAGGTCTGTTTACAACATCGTCGTTTAAAAAAAAAAAAAAGACTCTCGGGCACAAAGAAAGGATTGTAGCTGCTGATAGCATCATGCTTTCAACCCGTCACATCCACAAAATATAGTGCGCTAATAATATTACAGCGCAAACATGCCCATAAATATCTCTTCTTTTGTGGAGGGAGAGGGAAGAAATAATTTATTAAGCCTAATAACATTATTTACAATTATTATTTTCTCATGCATTTTCAAAAATGACATGCAAGAAAGCTTTATTAATTTGTTTTTTAAAGATAACTGTCATTGCATCCCAAAATGCCTTTGCCTGGCTAAAATCAATGCTGCCATGTTCACTATATTCACTGCAACTGCGTGTGAATATTAGCGCTGTTATGCTAATTGCAAAGAAATAAGCCAATTTTGTGCGAAATGTATGTACATCACTTGCACATAGCACAGGGTGGTCGAGAAATTGTTTGCTTCGGGTGCATTTTTTCACCCTATGCGCGTGCTTTGCGACTGACATGATTTATTTGTGTCTCATTTGTGCATCAATCTTTTTGTGAATTCCTTCCTCTGTGTGCTCGGTCTTAAGCAACTAGTAGTTCTAAATAATATTCCAGTCCTGCACGTGTTGACTTTAGGAATTCAACAGGTATGTCTTGAATTTAATGTGGTTGCAAAATAATGAAGCTATCATAAACGCATTTGTTCCCCAACTTGCTATTGACAAATATGAACAAATTCATTTTCCGAACTACAGTAAACCCTTTATTACAATGTTTTCCTTTATTTTCCTTTTTATGTATACAATATTCAAAAGCCAGACATTGGAAAAGGTATAATCTGTTATTAAAAATGGCACATTTATTGCTACATTACTGTTATATACAGGACAGTTCTCAACTATATATATTTATATATATATATGTGTATATATATATATATAAAAACAAAGAGAGAGGGAGAGATTGAGTGAGGCACCCTGAGGACCCTGCAGGAGTCAACAGTGTCCTCACTCCCAAGATGTCAGGCTCTGTACCTGTGAATGTATTTAACACTCAATTCATCAATAGTCTCCCCCTTTTCAGTTCAACAAAGATATGACAAAACTTTTGAAAGCAAGTGTTTTATTACTGCTTTCTTATACCAAAACAAGTTCAAGCCCGTCAACTTAACATTTTCCATCATAATATTGATATCGGTTGACATGTGCTCCTGCAGTGGTCGGCTTGCTTTTCTGCAGATTTCAAACTGTGTCTGTCAAGACTCACGTTAAGAAATAAGGTTCCCCCAAACAAATAATTTGAGTATGTAGCTGGTAGGCTAATGGGATGCTCACAGAATACTAAATGACATTAAGTCAAATTCCCCGCTTGGAACAAAATCGGCAATATTCAGTACAATTATTGATCTTGTAATAATAAAAAGAAAAACTTCAAATACAACTTTTTGAAAGAAGTGATTAGAACTTCCCACAAAAAGTCACTGTCAAGGGCATCAAAGAGCTGGAAGAGTGAAAGGTCAGAAGTGAAAATAGTCACTGGAGACTAAATATACTGAAAGTCACTGCAGCAAAGGGCTCGCACTCTGATATACAGAAATTTTAAATGCTCCAAGTCATTAAAGGTTCCAGCTACGACGGAAAAATAAAACTCACTCCCTACATTGAAGTTGAAGCAACACATACACTGAAACATGTTAATGTGCATCAAAAGCAGACAATCAGAGCCAAAAGCAGCATCTATTGAACCCTGTAATGTCAAGTGATATCGCAATATAGGGCAGATAGAAAGAAAACTCATGACCTGGACCCATGACCTTAACTAAAACAGCAGTTTGGACAATATAATCCAGTTGAATAATTAGAAAAAAAGGGAATAAAAACTAAACAAGATCTACGTAACATTTATTTATTTAACTAGATACACTGAAAGAAAATCTCTTTTATACCATTTAAACTTCTTCCTGAAAATTGAAAAAAGCATTAGGAGAAGGGAGGGTGGGGGAATGAACAAGTACCTCTTTAATCTCCATGATAAATGAAATGATATGGTTCACAAAATAAAACTGTCTTAAATGAAAATACAAGTTCAGGCACTGATAAGGCATCACTCTCCCATAATGTCATCTTAAGTCTTGAGAATGAAAAGGCCACACTATTGATTTGTATAGGTCTTTTTCTTCATCTCTTTTTGTAGAAATTAAAAACACACAAAAATGCTCTACCTCCCATATGTGATTACATGTTGATAAAAACCATTCACAACATGACATGACATGGGAATAACATCACAATAACACTGTTTTGTTCTCCATTTTATCCATTACCTTACACCCAAATACCGACGTCTGCCTCCAAAATTAAATGTGCAGGCTACTGAGAAGTGAGCTGCACACTGAGAGCCACTGAGTCGAGGGCAAACATTAGAAAAAGGTGAAATGAAAACTAGTATACCGTTACTGACAAAAACCCAGGAACACTAACTTTGAAAATGAAGGTGATCCACATTTGTATGGTAGCTACATTCAAAAACCAGTTTGCATAATTACTGTTGGAGACAAAAATCTTCCCACAATTTTCCTCAGTGCCTCACTGCTAAAGTAAGACCACTTCAACAGGACAAACTCTGTCCACATACTCCCAAATGGAAAGAAAAAATTCATCTGGGTAGCTGATGATACGCCTTACAACTAAAACTGGAATCAAGGATACACCAAACGCTTTTTCATCCGTTGACCCTTTTTCTCTGCCATCCCCGTTCAAATTGTGAATTAATTTCATTTAAATGTCAAATATCCCCCTTATTCAGCTCATCTACAATACACTCTAAACTTCAAACTAATATTGCCATTTATGTAAAAAAATCTACAATGTATAGACTAACAAAAAATATATATTTTTATATATATTTAATTTTGAAAAATGAAACATATCAGAGTAATGTATGAAGTGAATTTACACGTCACACTTCTCTCCGTAAGAAACGTGAGAACAAACTTACTCAGGAGGAAGGTGAGGGGCTGCAATTCAGTGGGAATGCTCATTTAGGAAAAGGAAGCCTCCGTTACACAAAGGCTTGTCTGCTTCAAACGACTGGACTGATGAGATCCCTTCATCATAAAAAAGGAACCCAGATTTTTTTTTGTTTTTTTACAGAATATTAATTAAGGGGAGGGGGAAGGGGGGGGGACGGGGACTTGAGCTGTTAAGTCTGCTGGCATTGTCAGTAAACCATTTTAAGTAAGTAAGAGCACTAAGTGGTGCTGATCACTTAGCAAGCGTCTCAAATGGCTTTTTATAAAAAGACTTTCAGGGACTGAAAAGCACAACAAGGTCGACACTTAACTTTCAGCCTAAACCAATGCAACTGTGCTTTGTCTTGTCTAAGTATGCTTTAGTACATAAAGCAGTACAAAAACCTGAACCTATGACAAGGGATTACTGGAGTAACACTAGAATTTGTGGTCAACAAATAGGAAGAACGGTTTGTAGTTGACAGACTACCACTTGGATAATTCATAACCTTCAAGGAAGGAGTCTTCTACTCCAAGTCTCCAGATGCCTTGTGGGATGAGACCGGGCCTGAATCAGAGACTGACTCTAGGTCAGAGTTTCCGTCTTTCTTAAGCTGCTTTTGAACTGTCAAGACGTTGACCTTTCCATTTCGTTCCCCAAACATTCGCTGATAAGATCAAGGAAAAGTCACTGAATTTAGACAATTCAACTTCAACTATGGGCTTGGTTACATAACATATGTAAGACTGTACCATCACGCTGGGAATGACATACATTAAAAATAATTGCTCATACACATAAGCAATCCCTCACAATAAATGTTCCTCACATGTAAAGCAATTTGCTTAAATGTCAAATAGAAAACATGTAACAATTAGGCACAAATCCTTGATTCAATTTGTGTTTGTTTAGGTCTCCTCTCTTTCACAAGAGCACCTCTCGGCAGTGTGTGAAGTCCCAATTTGTGGCAGGACAAAAAAAGTACTCCGGTGTTCCATCATCTTGTGTAACCCAAGAAGAAGATTTTTTTTTTACATGTATAAAACAAAGCAAAAACTAAAAAAAGTTCTTCACATTTGAGCTTGTAGTCATGGTTGGGAGTGCGACAAACAGGCTGTGTCAGTTTTGGCAGTATGCATGTGTGTACGAGTGTGTGAATGTGCATCTTGAAACTTGAACGGACAATACACAGACATGTCCACATATACACACACACACTGAGAATAATGGGTGGAAGAAATCTGTTAAGGCCACATCCTCTGACAGCCAAGGAAACACCACCAGATCTGTAAAAAGGAAGGACCACAAACATTATGTTGTAGTATTCCTATACAATAAAGACAACACAGTATTGAAGAGAACACTGGATGCTACTTACAGTTCTTATTTAAAGTTACAATCCTTAAGATTTTCCTTTTTTAAAAGCATTTATGGTCCAGCAATAGCCGTTTTATTTACATTTATTAAAAATATTTTCGTAATGGTGGTTTGTACTCCTTCACACGCATGAGGGATTGAAGAGAAATTACTGCTCTTGCCATCCTTACACGTTCTGCTGCTGCTGCTGCTGCTGCTGCTTAACATTGTAGCATTCAACTGGTGGAACACAGAGCGGCTTTAATTGTGAAGCAGCCACAGAAGAGACGATTACTTTCTGCACAAATACATTTATCTATCAAAAAAACGAATCTACAAACCAATACAAAGTTATGCCAGCACTTTGCACGGGATCAGTTTTATATATATTGCAGGAATGAATAAAACATGAAGGCGCAGCCAGCCACAGTGAGCTGTGAGATGAAGAGCTGCAGGCAACAAGCAGCACACCTCCAACTCCTCATCAAGGTAACAAACTTCACTGTGTCTATTCTTAAAACATATACAGTTATTGCGTCGCCTACCCCGATTTCATTTAGATAACTGCTGTGTTTTTATGCGTCGCTATGTTTTATGACTTTTTTTCTTGCCAAGTGAAACACTTTGTAACTGTGTGCTATATAAATAACATATTATCACCATTATATTAAGGAGGGTTGAATCGCACATTGCTGTTACCACCAGTAACTCTGGGTGTTGCCAAAATCAACCAGGGCGGAAGTCTTAAGGATTATAACTTTAATGTAACTGTGGGTAAAAAGTACCTAAAACATCCTAAGTAAGTACTTTAATAGCCTGTTCATGGCCTACCTGGTGTTACATGTGGCCAACTGGGTTGTGGCCATCTCCTCCCATACTAGGATGGCCTCCTGAGAGCTGCATGGCTGCTTCCCCCACGCCAGACACCTTCTCCTCCTCACGGCGTTTTAAACATGCTGCCTTGGGGTTAAGGTTACGCTCTGGCAGAGAAAGGGCAAAACAGGAACAGGCCGTCAGCATCAAAGAATAACTGTGTATTTAAACATAACTGTGCTTCCCATCCATGAAGTGCTGCTTGCAGACTGACCTCTGACTTGCTGTTCTAAATTGAGGATGACGTTGACGGCTTGGTGCAGGATGAGAAGTTTGGTCTGAGGTTTGTCATGGCTTAGGTGCAGCTGGCACATCCTCCCAAGCTCCTTAAATGCCTCGTTGATGTCCCGTACTCTGAGACGCTCGCGGGCATTGTTAGCCACTCGCCGTTCCTTCTCACGCTCCATCTTCACCTCAGGGGGAAGGTCTTCATCATCTTCTTCTTCGTCTAGGCTACTTACAAATAGAGATACAATGATGATGCCACAGCAAGAAGATTTCAAGACATACCATGAAGTAAACTCAACACGTTAGTGTTCATGTAAACTTATGACTAGCATTCAGCGGGTTAGCATCAATAGCATGGACTGTACACTCAGTGGAGCTCTGTACTAAATGGAAGTGAGAAGTTAAAAGCATACTATATGAAAGGGAATACTGGACAAACATCCCAGACGAAGCATCTCCCCCTTCAGATGTTCAGATGATTCAAATATCTCACAAAAGTTGGACATGTTCGTAGTTTACGACAGTTTCTGCAGCTGTGTTTTAACAACACACGATGCATTTTACGAAGGGAAGGCTTACTGAGCTGTAGACTTGTTTCATATTGTACGGTTCTGTTAGGGGTAAATGTTTTCCTATTGTTTTGCATAAATACATTTCCATTTTGAATTCAAATCTCAAAACCTTTGCAGCATAAATACAGAAATATTCACAATGATTCTGCCAATCAAACGTCTAACTTTAAACACCAGTCTCATGAACATGTGCTTTAAGTGATGTCTGGCAAAAGCCCATAAAGCACAAGATATTGACCGCCTATTGGTGACACTTACTCATCTTTCTGGTCTGAAAGGCTAGAGAGCATCTGGAGGGTCAACGCCTCCTTTCTGAAAACGTGACATGAAGGGAAGAGGGTTTCAACATTATTAAATACCCAATCAGTGGGGCGCACTGGGCAGAGGAGATGACTAAGAGGATTTACACTGCCGTAATCATTTAACAGCTGACTTTGCACATATGTCCCATATCAAATGGGTTGCTTCATAGTTTCCACACTTGTGTGAAGACAATCTCCACCTTTGTGGGATATAATAGTTATTTTTGCTGTTAAATTGAAGTGAAGTTTTATAAATGTTCGGATTAAACACAAATCCAAAGTACAAAGATTAGAAAACAGTGCAAGGACCATCTTACCGTCGAAGGTGTGCTGCCTTGGACTCCTTCTTCTCGTCCTCTGATTTGTCTGCATTAGATGAGTTTTCATCATCCTCTTTGTCTTCTCTTTTGATGTCTGAGCCGCTGGAGGAGTGCGTGGAGCGGGCCAAACCAGGGAGACCTAGGGACAAACGCATAGATGTTAGGATGTACTGAAACCTCTCAAGGGAGGGGATGTAATACAACAGATGAACGTGCAAAGCTAAGCAAGTTAAACAGAGATCAATAAAGAATTCTCCAATGAACATCACAGTATATGCACACCAAATACCCAGATACTCAACCGTGATTGCACTACATACAAGACACGTTATATAACAACAGACATGCTCTACTGTAAGTAACAACGTCTAATCGGACTTACTGGTGAAGCCTTCAGGTTGGCCAACTGGCGGCGTGGGTCCGGATGCGTGATGACTGTGCAGAAGAGTGCTGCTGGGAGGAAGGCCTGCGGGCTCTTCTGGTTTCCCTCCCTGCTGATGAAGGTGGAGAACCATGAGGTGACGCTCACAAGGACATGCACATCACAACAACACCCCTAGAAAACACACTGCAAAGGTTCCCCAAAACAAAAAGCGTTTGTCCAACTTGAGAGAAAACGACATATAAAGATCTTGAGATGTCAACAACTGAGAGAGCAAATATTTACTTAATGATGTAGCCATTTAAAAATGTTATACATGTTGTTTGGTAACATCTTTTGTGTAACCAGAGTTATTCAACTCACAAACAAGATGCATAAAGATACTCCTTGTTGCTTGCAGTTCTACATTTGGCCAGCAGATGGCACAAATGAAACTACGTTCGACTCTTTTTTTCCCTCATGAAAATTAACTACTAGTTAATTTAATTGTTATTGTTTTTTCCTCAATTTATCTTGCCGAAAAGAAAAAGTAATTTCTTCAAAAAGGCAATTTATTGTGCAACATAAATAAACACATTATTAAATCAAGATACCCCGTCAATCAAGTGTATTGCACATGTTATTGTAAGACATGCAACAAACAACATAGTATGTTTATTTCAATCTCAACAGTTTCTTCAGCAATGGCTGAAGAGCATGCACTTCCCCAAACACATTTAATCTCCATTATGTCAGAGAGGTTTCCGAAGGGTTGATAGATATTATGCAAGTGAATGAACACTTTTGTTTGCTTCATCTTATTGTCATTCGCCATCAGAAGTCCCAAGTCTCTTGCGAGCACACACACACACACACAAATGAAACATGATTTGAGTAGTTGACTCACCATAGCAGGATGTCTGTTGCTGAGGCTTGCATTGGGGAAAGCTGGAGAGAGCCCCGCGAGGCTCCCGTTGTGTACTGAGGACAGCAGGCTGTGTATGTCTGGGGCGCCCTCTAAGCCCTGGCCGACAGCATGGCTACGCAGTACATGGATGGCCTCCTCCAAACGGTCCTCCAATTTACTCTGCAAAACAAATACAACAAGTTATTGTGTTTTTAGAGAATATGAGAAAACAGAATAAAAGTCCAAAAAAACAGCTCGTAAATGCAGTGGTATGTTTTTAAGAAATAATAAGAAATAGTGGTGCACTTAACCATCATAAGCATACGAATACAAGAATATATAATGAGAACTTCTGGCTTCAAATCTACTTTTATGTAGCAGTGAAATGCGTAAACATACCAGTGTGTGTGGTTGCGCTTCATAGTTGGGTGTGGTTGGTCTTTGCCACTGAGACTGAGCTCCTGCAGAGAGAAATATTGGGATAGTGTGAAGTAGTCATTCTTAACTTTATAGCAGATGGAGCTGCAGACACGTTTCTGTGCTGCAGAACATTAAACATGCAGAGGATCCTTTTTGCTTTCAACAATTTCAACAGATTCATTTTTGTGTGCCCAAAAACAAGGTTGCAATCAAGCTGAACAAGTTAAATAAATTTGACTGATGTAGGTATTCTGTGGCTGAAATTGAAATATTATCCAAATTTGTGGTTGCATGACTGAGAATAAAGCGCGGGATAAAACCACCTGAACTCAGTTTACCAACCTTCTGATTGGCAAAATCTACTCAGCCGATAGGTTGACACGAGTCTTACATCAACAGCAAGTTGCCCCTAAATGATGCTAGTAAAAATAAAGACAAGGTCTCTTAAAAACTAAATAATGTGTTTACAAAAATGCAGATTTCTTTATATTGTTGGTTAAAACGACACATTGCAGAGTGATTGGAGATTACGTGCCTTTAAGTGCCACAACATAACATTAAAACGTTAAAAAGAAGAATCCAACTGCACCTGCAATCGTCTGAGGAGATCCAGGAGTAGATGGAGCTGAGGGGAAGTTATTACTGTTGTGGTCCGACGGGTAAATCTGAAATAATTAATAATCACCGCAACATTACGACACATCCTACGAATACATAACATTGATTTTCATTGCAATTAATTTAACAGTGAGCTAGTGGTGGGCAATGTGTCACAACAGATTTTGCTACATGATATGATGCTTTCTATACAATACCATATTTATCTCAAATCAGTCAAATGTCATAAAACGTCAGCAAATTCAATAAATAATTAAGTAGGTAATAATTAACCAATAATTCAATAAAAAAAACACTTTGTTGGGCAAATGTCTTTTTATTTATTTCTATGGACATTAATCTTTTTAAATAAAAAATAATGCTAACCCACTGAAGGGACATTGTTAGTTAAATTTGAACTTATTTGTTCTTTCTTCACACAAATCGCCCGACATCACATCACTTCAGAGGAAATAAAAACAAAATGACTGTAATTGTTTCATTGCCCAGCACTAATTTAAAAACAACAAAAACAACAACAAAACAGAAAAGAACTCACTGAGGCAAGAGCCTTCCCAATTTCATCTCCTGAACTGCCAGCTGTGGTGCCTCGGTTGGCTGCTGAGACAAAATAAACAATGGAGAGTCAGATGACCCATTAATTTGTTTTTGAAAAGGAAAATCAACTGACCACAGTGCAGACGCTACCAAGACCCTTGTGTGAAAAAGTTCATTTTAGTTCCTTACCCATGATGTTTTCTCCGTTGATGGTGGGTGTGTGGTTGTAGGTGGTGGAGGCGGAGTGGGCGGAGTGGAAGCCGTTGACTTCGCTGCCATGGAGAGGATAGTTCTGTGGGGACAGAGGCAGGGGTTGACGCTTCTGGAAAGAAGATACAAGTAGCTTCATAAGGCACAGAGCCCTCACAGAAAAAAAGGAAGATCAAGGTTCATGCAGTACCTAAAATGATCATTTAAAATCATGCATCTCATATGGTATGTGGTTTTATTCAAATAAAAAACAGACACTTTTGAAGAACAGATGCGAACATCTTGGCTCTCAATGAAACGTTATCACCACATCATTTCCTTACAAGCATTAGGAGATATGAGCCATTACAAAACAAAACAGCGAAGAATTATGATTGAGGCCGTTTCTACACACCATCCTGTCCTGTGGGTTAATTGCAGAGAAGGAGCCTGGCTGTCCAATGTGAGGAGAGTTACCCAGCATGGCAGAGTAGCCAGAAGACGACCAGGGGTCTTCTGAGAAAAGTGGAGACGCATTTGCCAATATGAGAAACACCTTCACAAATAGGATCACATGCTAAATTCAGTCCATTGGTATTATGTGAAAGGTTACCTTGCATATAGAACGAGCCAGGATAGACGGCTCCAGGCTTAGCACCAGGATATCCTCCATTGTCTCTTGCATACTCATCACCAGATGTGGAAGCATACACCTAAACAAACATGCAGACAGTGTGAAAAATAAAGACTATACACTTAAACATTTTATGATTATGGATTTTTCTTTTTTTGAAGATTGTGTTCTCAATTTGTAGCCTTGAGCATCATGAGAATAGTAAAAAAAAAAAAGAAAAGGTATTGATCCACCCCCTATCCTTGCTTTTGATAACCATTCAATTACACTAGCTGCAAGTGGCCACAAGATGGCAAGAGGGAGACTGCCGGCAGTGGAGGCAGGCCGGCTCCTCGCCTGTGGAGGAGAACACAGCGGCCATGCCATGCTGGGCACAGCGACGGCTTGAATCCCAGTGCACAGTGAGCACTTCCTCTAGCTCCCAGGACCCCAGTGACATCGCCCTGCCTAGCCTGCAGCCCCTCCCTATAACACACTCAGTATCAGCTCGCACACATACCATGCATTCAGCGAGCCAACATGCGCACACACACGCACACACTCCACAAGCAATACCCCTGAAACTAGCACTATCACGTTCTATATGGCATCAACAGAGGATTGGATTCCAGAAAACATGAAGATGGACAGCTCTGACATTTCATATAAGCACCATAAAGAGACCAAATCACACAGCCTTTCTATATATTGCAAACAAAAATGGATGCTGGGCCTTAAGTGACACACATCTCTGCACTCCAAAGCCACAGACTGAAGACTGACATGAGAAGCCCTCAGTTTCCAAACACCATCAGCCACCACTCAGTCCGTCTTTTCCTCTCCTCCTCTGTAGTACATGGCAGATAGAGAAAGAGAGAAAGAGAATGGAGGCTATGCTGCAAAGAATGCTAATCCAGAGAAGGGATTTTTTCTGTAATTTGATTTAACAGGGAGAAGTGGAAAGGGAATGGAGAGATGCACTTCTAATTACAGAGCCATCTGCCTGTTCCTGGACCACATCCAACTCCACAGGCAGCTGGGCTGAGGAGAGGGAGCGAAGAGAGGGAGAGAGATGGGGGCTGGGATCCAGTCAGTGAGAGAGAGAGAGAGAGTGAGAGAGGAAGAGAGGAAGAGAGAGAGAGAGATTGCAGTGGGTAGGGGGTGGTAAAGGGGCAAGGGGGAGGATTGAGGGGAAAAAATGAAGGCCCTGATGATTTATGAAATGGGCAGAGAGATAAGGGGTGTTGAGGGGGGGACAGGAGAAGGTAATCTAAATGACTTAAACAAAGCTTGATATGGCCAGGGGAGTGTGAAGGAAACAGGGGATTTAAAATGATCACGGTTAATTCAGGGGAAAACATGACGGAGATGGCTTCATTTAACAATAGGCTTTGAGTTGTTCTTTCACGGGGAACAATGTCGAGTGAATCCTGCTGCTCTAGATGGGAACAGAGAACTACACAATGACTGGTGCTGCTGGATAATTGTATCCTCAGGAAGAAAGGGGATTTCTAGGGTAAAATCCTCAACTAATAGGGGTTTAATGTAATTCAGGTTATGACCGTGTAAAGGTCTCTACACTGGAAAACATTGGTTGTGGCAGTAGATAAAGATTAACCTCGAAACTAACCTCAAGCCGCTTTATTCAACCACAAGGGTTTTGTGATTAGTCTACTGGACAACTAGGGGGCAGAAGAGAAGTTCCTCGTGTTTGATTGTTGCAGATAAGAGAGGGTGAAGGTTCACGGGGTTAGGGGAAGGATCTTGCATACATGCATTGGTGGGTCGCAGGTCAGAGAGCTTGAGGGGAAATGAGCACTAGCCTTTACAGTGCAGCTATTATAGTCCATTTGTCCAAGATTTAAGTAACAAAAGTAGATAAAGAAAAAAAGAAGAGTATGTTTATAGGGTGGTGTAAGAGAAGCAGGAAGGGAGGGAGTGTGGGAGGGACGAAAGACCACAGGATCATCATCGGCAGTCATTAATCTGGGCTCAGACACGGGGCTAAGAGGCCTCGCAAGCACCGCGCCTCACAACTGGGTCACTCACAGGGGGAGGCCCACCCAGGCCATCATGTGGTGACGCGTAGGCAGAGGGCTGGGTGAAGTGGGGGAGGGGGAGGGGGGGGGGTTCACACACGGACATCTCATCATTCGCACTAAAACCACACGTTGCCATCGTTCACACTGCAGGGAATGACTGAGGTTCAGACAGTGAAAAAGAGGGGGTCTCGGCCAGACAGAGTGTTCACACTCAATCTCTGTGATGTAGTCACCACGCCGAAGTGTGTCTACATGCTGAGGTTTCAGCAGCCACTTCAACACGACAACACCCACAGGTGGGGGACAGCACCAATGTCATTTTTAAAAACAAAACACATTTCTTCAATGATGGGATCAAGAAATCAGCTAAGCAGCAAGTTCAGCAGGTCCAAATCCATCGCCGTGCTGACTATTAGTCGATCTGCAACTTTATCTTAAAATAAGATAGAGTCTGAATGCAACACTTAACGCTCGACTTCCATTTCCTGGCAGATTACGCATTCATGGCTCCGTGATTTGGACCTAGTCAGCCATATTAATCCTTTGAATTTACTTCATCCATGCGTTGAAAAAACATCAGCATAGGCATGAGTCAATTTGCATTTAGACTTTTGTGAGTAAATGTTGCACAAAGATGAAGGAATCTTAGGGCCAAGACAGGGCTAATGTGCAGGTATTACATTTTAAAACCCAATGTTTACAAAAACTGGTAAATAACTTCTTAATCTTTCCCTCCTCTGCTTGTTGCTGCAGTACCGTTTCAAGGCACCGTGCTGTAACGCAGACGCCACAAGTGAGGAGATGCAACATTTCCATATCCAGTTAATCTTTGAGGTCACTCCTGTCATCTGAGAACTAGAGTAGAGGATCGGGTGACAGAATTATTTTACGCAATGGCAGTATTTCATATTGATGATGCCGTGGCAGCTCAAGCTGAGTTTCTAATAGCAACAGTCACACGAGCAACTACCCGGTAGGATTCTTCCGACTTGACATATCTTTTTTTAAACATTTCACAAAGCAATGCACTGGTTCAGGGGCATAAAGGACTTTCATGCATCTGCAGAGGAAAATATTAAGAGGAGCTATGTGGTATTCAAATTGAGCAAATGGTCTCTGAATCATCTATGGTCTACAGCAGCTGAAACCGTACGGACGAAATGGCTGGTAATCAGGACTCAGTGGAAATAATCTATAAATGGGAATGATGTGGGCAACTGCTGCCTGATTCAATTCTTTGTCAACTCACTTTAAACTAACAGTGAGATTCATTCAGGATATATTCAAACATGTCGCAGTGACTTGTGTTTCCAGCTATGTGTGGTTGCCATCATCCACACATCAGCTGCTAGGAATTCTGGGCCCACTGACAAAATGTGACACTTGGTTCAGTAAATCAAAGCACTATATGTTACTCTGCAGCAGCTTGGACATAGGATGAGGTTCGATAGCACTCTGTGGAGTCAGATCTGATGCTGGATTCAACAAATTTAAATATAGGTTTAACATTCCCATTTGTTTTAAAAAGCAGCAACAGTTATGAACAACTTAATATTTAGGAATTAAAACTCCACAAAAAGGATTCATCAAAATCACACAATTGGTTAGTTGCACCTGCCATCTTAATTCTGTGTGTAGTATTTGAACCAGCAATCGCCCGGCCATTTTTTAATCGTGCGTGTTTACACTGTGGTGACAATTTTAATGGACAGATGAAGCTCTGTAAAGCAAATGCCGTTAGACAGTCCTTTCCGACGGGGGACTAGAGCCATTATCTATGCTCTCTTCAAAGCCACCAGACTCCTTTGACAAAAACAAGCATTTTACCTTGCAGAACACAGGAGGTGCTGGTCTATCGCTACCTTCATCGGTTAGTTTGGGGGGGTTTTGTGAGACTTTGGTGGATCAGAAATAAAACTTTGAACACACCAAGACACAAACTAACCATTCAAGGCAAAGGCAGACCAGCAACTTTTGTATTATACAAGGTAAAATGACTGATTTTTATAATTTATTGTTTTATTAATGGAGTCTGGTGGCTTTGGCGAGAGCATAGATGGATATAACAGCTTCAGTTCCCTTTTGGAAAGAGCTGTCACACTGCAAGGTAAAGCGGTGGAAATATTCTAAATATAGTATTCACTTAAACTAAAAATATCCATTTCTTTTGGTGGGCCTTTCTTTTAGGTGGCTAAAATACGTACGGCTGATGCCCCTGTCCACATTGCTTAGCTTCCGTGCCGTAACTTCTGTCTGCTTCTCCAAAGTGGGGTCGTGCCCACCGCCATCTACTGTAGGTTATACACTCACTACGGATAAGTACCTCGTACTACCCCACTTCAAAACTTCTAAACTATCCCATAAACAAATCCTTAGTGTCGTAGTTCAAAGTTTGTACTGGATCCTAAATGTAACCAGCCAGCTAGTTCAACCCCTCGTGCATTATGTACCTTCATTACCCAAATCCAGAACAGAACGAGTCATTTAAATGGGGACAACAAGGTAGGCGAGTTACCAGACATGACAAAGTATTTCAAAATCCTATAAATTTGCTCGTCTATATGACAACCAGACCTTGAACACTACTTGAAACCACTTGAGTGTAGTGTAGAGACAACCACAGTGATGATGTTTATTGGGGCCTGAGTTGCCTGACTGTCAGCTCACAGAGTCTAACTGAGCAGAGGGTCTTTACCCCCGTCTGTCACAGAACCGCTCAAGCAGAGTGGGGAGAGCAGTGTGTATTTGTGTCCGTCTGTGTGTAGCAAGTGTGTGTAGTGAGAGAGAGGAGTATGAGAGTGTGTGTGTGAGAGAGAGAGAGAGAGAGAGAGAAAGGACAGAGCTGTGAAGGCAAGCAGAAATAAGCTCTCACCGACGACGGCAGGCCAGGGGGTTTCCGAATCTTCTTTGGCTGGGTTTCTACATACGGACAGGCAGAGACGGAGAGAAATGGTGAAAGAGAAAACAAAACACGAATGAGTACTTAGCAAAGACACATTTGCCAATGTTATGTCAGTTCAGGTACAGTGTGTCTTAGTGTGCAACTGCAGAATAGAAAACAGAAACCATGAACACTGGCGTGTGCGCGTGTGTGTGTGTGTGTGTGTGTGTGTGTGTGTGTGTGTGTGTGTGTGTGCAGGTCTATCAGTGTGAATGAGCTGTGCATTCATCTGTATAAAGATTTAGTTTGTTTTGTAGTCAGTTTTGTCTTCACTCAACAAATCTTTCCAATACAAAGAGATTACAAACACAAATTGAATAAACAAAAATCATTTTAAAAAGCACTTTTGGTCTAGTTCACTCCATTTCTTTAGTTTATAAGTAGGTAGTGATAACAGCAGAGCCAAAACAAATCAATTGTTCAGTTAGGCCATTGGTGAACTACTCTTATAGTGGATTTGTTTAATGTAATTCTCTAGATTTTCTGGTCTTTTTTATCATTTTGGATCGTTGAGTCAGATAAAACAAGTGATTTTAACATGTTGAAGACATAACCTTGTGTTTGGGAAATTGCGATGTAATATTTCTACTATTTTGTGACATTAAAGACCAAATAGTTCATCAAGAATATGATATTTGATATACGACTAAAAAATTAGAAGTAGTTGCAGCCCCAGTTAAACAAAAAACAAACAGACGCACAAACACAAATAAAAAAATCTTACCTATACCTCCATCAGGCGGCCTTCTTCTGGGGTTGTTGGGGTATGACGGGTAAAATTGGGAGCCAGATTTCAGGCCAGAGGGGGACATGGCATCTGGGCTGGGCATCGCTATGTCGCTAGGAAGAAAACCAGGCTAGAGGAATAGAGAAAGACCGAAACAACAAGGATTTACTAATACACTTAGAAGAGAAGCAGTTATAGCTCTTCTAAGAAATTCATTCAAAGTATTTAACATGAAAAGAGAAGTGAGAAAACTAGAATTCATTTACATGAGGCATAACATGAATGTAGCCCTCCCTCACACACACACACACACACACACACACACACACACAAAAATATAATCTAAATGTAACATACCTGGCTTCCAAAGGCAGGGTATGGTGGCCTCTCATTTTTACCTGTCAGATAAAAGTAAAGATTGTTTAACTGTTAATGCGAGTGAAACCATGATCTCCACACACACACACACACACACACACACACACACACACACACACACACACACACACACACAGAGGCAATGGTGTGTGCTAAAACAAATGAAAAGTAGCTTTTCTAAAGTACAAAAAGTCCAGGGATGCCCTCCCCTCTTTCAGTACGCTCAGCTGCATAAAGCCGCCTGCCAGACAAAACCCTAGGGAAGGTTTCTGCTTCAGTGCCCTAACATCCCCAACACTCAACGAATGAACACACACACACACACACACACACACACGCACACACGCACACACACACACACACACACGCGCATGTAGACGCATACACATTTTGCCACCCAGAAAACAAAACACACAGTCGAATCGGCCATTATCAACATGATAATATTAAAGATGGTGTGACAAGGCATCACTTGTTAAGAGTTATTTAGAAAAACAAAGTGTCATACCGGCTGCCCCTGCACTGATGAACGGAGAGGACAAGCCTTCATGCTCACTGTAGTGGGGACCTTCGCCATAGCCCTGTAGGAACAATGGTACATACAAAACATCATGAGTAATCTTAATAGCAAAGAGAAATGGAAATAAAAACATGCAGGCCAACCAAACGAACGCTCCCACAGACCTAAACGATAACAACTCTTTAAAGTCCCAGTGAAACAGAAGTTAGAGCTTCTTTCGCTGCTGTGCTGTCACGTCTTCCAAAGTGAAACCCAATGTTGAGCAGTTTACAGTTACAAGAGGGGTTTCAATAAAATCCTTCGCATTTCATTGGAATGAAGTGTGACACGGAGCAACAGGGGACCGTGACACCACACCATGGATGCATGAAGAGAACTGGACTCAGCGTTGGAGGTCTTGTTCATTCCAATAAAGTTGTGCGATTAAAGACAAAAAAGAAGTTTGATTTCAGAATATAAAATTACTCGGATCTTCCACATACACACAGGGCCCATAGAGCAAGCGCGTCTTCTGTTAACCCCCCCCCCCCTCTGAACGGATTTGGCTAGTAGTGCATGCTACATCTTTTAGGACCTAATCACACACACACACACTTTAATTATATAAGTTTAAATTGGATGGTACTAGCACACAATATTGGAAGATAAGAATCTTTTTGGTGGCATATATTGTTTTAAAAGCAAGGTGCATGACTGGGATGTGATCCAAAACGGTTAAAAACAAAAAGCTCAACTTTCTGGCCACCCCCATCTTGTTAACACACCTACAGTATATGGCTTGGTGGTTACCCTCCCTCAGCTTTTCTGTCTACCTAACAGGATTCATGCCAAACAAATCTGCATCAGCTCGGGGGATTCAAACCGACTTTCTTAATTATCAACTTGTGGTAATCAAAGCCTGCTGCATCTATTTCACCCCCTGTTCCTTGTATTTACTCAGAGTTGTGCCAAGACAGTTACAGCGGATGTGAAGCTGCAATTACCGGTGGGCTTCCTCAGAGGTTCTGGGCTACCAGAGAGCTTGCCAATACAGGATCCCGAGCCAAGGTTATTAGGTAGAGAGTAAAACTACCACTTCAAATCAAACATGGCACACGGCATGAAAAAGTACTAAGCTGTTGTGGCGGTGGGGGGAGAGGGTGTGTGTGTGTGTGTGTGTTCATTTATGGCAGTGTGATTAACTGAACGAGTGTGTGGCAATATCATGGCATCTGGTGTTAATGCTTAGATCTCCAAACTTAAAATCGTGTGCGACTTAACAGTGCAAGTGTGTGTTTAGATCTTACCCGTCCTTGGCTGAAAGAGGGGCTGTTCTGTTCTGCTGAGCCCCAAGACCCAGAGCCGGTGCGCTCATCTATTGCTGCAAGAAGACACATTGTTAAGATTGACAGGTAGGGAGACCAGCAAGTCAGTGTAGTAGGAAACAGAGATTAAAGAATCAAAGTAAAGAGTAGAGATGAAAGAATCAAAAAGCAGGTTGGACTAATGCTGTGAATGATGTTAGCAATCCCCAAATGACAGTATATAAATATTATCCTATGCGTCACTGCAGATATGTAGAAATGCCCTGATGTTGGAGGCATATCAAGGGAACCTGTCACCACGTCCTACTCTAAACATTCGATGTCCTTAAGTGGTCACAATGGGCTCGCACAAGCCAGGAGAGAGCATCACTATTGATCAAAGACGCCACTTTCAAGATGCAATGCAGGGTTACACCATTTCTGGAGAAAAAGAACGTAGGAAATGCTACTCAGTGTACCCATTAGTGTTTTTTACGGTCACTGAATAGCAGAAAATCAACCATTTAGATCCCTAATGTAATCCAAGAGGATAAAATGTCATCTAAACCACATTTGAATTCCACTCAAATCAAATTGACACATACAAACACATTAAAAAACACAATACATAATGTGTAAAGCCAAAACATGAACCCACAATGTTTTAGGTAAAGAAAGAACCCATGTGTGGCACAAAGGAAAAACACAGCCAAAAGACTGGTGGAGCAGAAAACTCCAAAATACCCCCATCATCCCCTTCTCCCTGTCTTATGCACTAATGCTATCCAGGCTCTCTGGAGACACAAGCCTTAATTGCATGCTGATTTGCATAATTGTGCATATTAATGCAGTTTCCTTATGAATATTCATATTTCCTCTTTGATTTTTGCCTAATTAAAAAAATGTGTGTGAGAAAGCAAACGAGAGAGTGAGCGGGTGGAGGGAGAAAGCAAGGGGACGAGAGGGAGGGAGGAACAAGAGGGAAGGCAGAGTGAGAGGGGTCTGGGCGAGATCAGCAGCCTGGCTGACGAGAGAGAATGAGTGATGAGACTAACAGAGCGGTGCAAGCACCTACACACGCTGCGACAGCCGTGATCTATGGAGCTGATGCCAGTGGCATGGAGAATCAGGCAAGCAGGGAGGAGAGGGGACCTCAAAAGATCAGCCTCGCTCACTGACAGATCGGCCCTGCTGAAAGGCCACAGCGCTAATAAAGCGATGCACCACCGTCAACCATGTCCAATAGCACAGGACACTGGTGACGGGCTTGCAGCTAAATAAAGATGACAGACTTTGTATGAAGACACTTCAGCCAAAGCTTGATGCCAGGAGAAGTAATTCCAAATTAGTGAGATAAAAATCTACTTTAGATGCATTAACCATGAGCTTGTCTGCTTCCAGTCTAGCAATGAATAGACGCATCTCAACTCAAACACCTTTCTTTGTTCCACTTTAGCCACACTCTAGCTTCTTCCAAATTGCTGGTAGACAAAAGTTTTTTCACACACACAAGTAACCCACAAAATTACACTTCATCACGGTCAACAAAAGTCTGCACTGAGTAGCCCTGACAAGCCAACAAGGAGAGTTAAGAGAGTAACTTCATAATCTTCACAGCTATTTTCAATACACCACTCATTCGCTTATGCAGCCTGCATTTGGCCAGCGGGGGTGCAGAGGATAGAGCGAAAGCACGGCTGTGCAGGAGAAGTCTGACAACATTGTTTCACACTTACTGGAGTAATTAACTCTGAGGCAATTAAAACAAGGTGGAGAGCTGCTGAGGTGACACTGACACTCAGCCAGCCTAGGAGAGCCCCACTACGCCACAAACAGACCTTTCCATTGTTGTTTATCGGACACAAATTGACATTACACACAAACCAAAATAATAAAATAAATAATGCAAATTAAATTCCCACAAAGCCTCACATGCTGTTAACAAAAAAATAAATCAATTGTGGTCAAATGCTACACTCAGGGTTCCCACACCTTATTAAAAGCATCAAATTCAAGGGATTGTCAAGGCCCACTTTCTACACATTCAAGGACCCAACACAGCATTGTTTGAGAAAAAGGTCAAAAAAAAGGTAATAACTTTAAAAATGCTGAGAATTTTAAAAAAAGGAGCTCAAAGCGAGAGAGGCTTTAATATGTGAACACAACTAACGCAACTAAATATATCAAAAATAACTCAAATATATCAAGTCAAGCACTTCAGAGCCTTGGTTTCTTTCCATGAAATTCACAAACCCACAATTGTCTCAGGGAACCTTGGGAAACATGTACACTGGCCACTACATTCGAGATAACATTCATATCCTGGCTATGTTGTTCTTGTTTGATTTTAATTGTAAAAACAAGATGTGTTTTGTACCATTCAATGTAGGTGAGAGATGTACTCCTACATCAATTATTTTGGCCAGTAAAATATTGTTAGTACTTTGTTTAAAACCTACTCGTCGCCTGTGATCTAACAAAATTTGCAGTGAAGACTTTTTAAGAGTCTGCACTCTCAATGAAATTAAAAAAAAAGAGGACAAACAGATCTTTATTTCATCACTTAGTTCAGTCTTGAGCTTTTCATGTCTCCTGTTATCCAACACATACTAAGGAAAAAGAAACACACACACACACACACACACACACCAGTTCTCAGCTCCTGTAGATTCCTTTTAAATAGCTGCAATTGATTATCATGACATACAAGTGTGATGCTTACGTAGCAGTGCTTACACACCTCCTTTAATACTTTGACAGCTTACCGTTTTCTGCATTTACATCATATTGTTAGAAGCAGAAAAGCTTTTAATGCTTCGACGATCTTTAATCATGAACATTAATGGAACATTGCATCGTATTAGTAATACTATAAAACCTATCATTACAAATATTGGTGGATGTGCTAAAATGTTTACTCTCTGTAGCGACATTTCCACATCTTTTATGCCAATTGTGGGCATTACCACTAAATGCTTAATGTCAATGAGCCTTCTCAGAATGACATCCAAGATTATTTGGAGACAGCATTTGAGTACTAGAGCACTGAAGCTCATGCTAAATAACAAATCTAATACTAAAATCTATGCCACCTTCAGATGATGGACAATTAGCTACATAAAGTGATGAATATTTAAAAAGTCAATTGACATGATCAAACTGGGAAAATGAGATTGAAAACTGAAAATACCCTGATTTATTAATAAGACAAGATATGTAAAAGACTGGTTGGCATGAAAACAGGTTCTCTGGACGTATATCACATCCATCCAGACTTTGGCAATGGCGAGTGTGTGAATGTTCTTCCAGTGAAACTCACATGGCAAGACAAATACTTACTCACAACCAGAACAATATTTATTTTCTGCCACAAAGCCTTCTCGCGGCTGCAGGCTCTGAAAACATCTAATTTAGTTGAAGAAGGAAGCCGCTGTCCTCTGAGATTTCCTCTTTTTGGAGGGCTTAGATTTTCCAAACTACAACCCACCAATGCACAGTGAAATACATGACACATTACTGCAGGCGTGTGCAGGTATACAACCGAGAGTGCAAGAGTCAAACATACAGCGGGAAAGCTAGCTACCAAGATAGACCACATGTGTAAATTCACAATGTTGTTTGTTGTGATCTAAGGGAAGCGAGCCTGTCGCGTCCCGTGAATGTGTGTGTGTGTGTGTGTGAAGGGGGCTGGAGACGCTGCCAGCAGCTGCAAAGGTGACAGAGGGGACGCCTGCCTGAAGGCTTGTGGGCTTGGCCAGCTCCCACCACACACCATCACACTCTGCCTCCCCTACTTCTCAAACATCCCACACTTCTTGCCAATTCTCTCTTCTTTCCTCTCCCTGACACACCCTTCCCCACGCACGCACTCTGGCCACTGAGGAAGGGAGAAGGACGCCTAATGCAATTAGCACCCCTCTGAGCACTTTTGTGTTGATGAATAGACGTGGTCTGGTGGGCCACTAGGCTGCTCGCTGCCGTTCCCGCGCTGCTGGGCCCCTGAATATACAAGCCGCCTAAGTGACGTCATGGACATTGTTCTTTAATTGTTATAATTTCTATAATAAACAGGTTTCCTGGCCCATAGCCATATTGCTTTTTGGAATATAAAGCTTTAAAAAATAGTTGTTGACAAACGCAGCAATTACATTTAAATATATATATATATAAAAAAAAGTAAGTTTCCCTTTTTCTTCCTATACAGTATGGCTGCACAAAATAAGGAAAATATGTAATAACGTTGTTGAATATGGCAACAATTATAATTAAAAAACATAAGATATTAAAGAGCACTCAGTTCTGTCTTTCTGCTGCTTTCAGTGCACTGTTAAAATACAACAAATTGCTTTTTCAAAATATGAATTTTTTTATTTCCAACATTCTTTTATTGCAAATTGAACTGAACACAATAGGCACCAATAAAAACATATTTTTAAAGGATAATAGCTGCATTTTAAAGTGACGTTTTCCACTGATACTCTATAAAATCTCAGTGCAATATCGCAGTCTTTTGCAATGTGTTTATCTTGCACGTTGACATCGTGATCGCGATAAAAAAAACAATATATTGTGCAGCCCTAACATATGGTCCGTCTATATTTTCTACTTTCTGTCCAAATATTTTCTTTCTCATGGAGAGACTGTATTATATTTACACTTTGCATGTTATAACATGACGCACATCTACAAGAAAATCCTGGGCTGGAATCCACAGATGTTATAATTTTGACTCCAAAGTACAATGAGATGGTACCTGCAAGATCTCCCAAAGTTAAATGGGACGGCTTGAAGCACCACATTAAAATAGGTGTCAATGACCGAGGGCCACACTTTGGGACATGGAGGAGGGGGGGGAAGGAATTAACTCCTCACTGCTTAGTAATTGCCTGCTGTAATAGAAACAAACAGAATCCTGCCTTCGACAGGCTGATCCCTCTATTCAACAAGCTCTCTCTTCCACTCTGGCCACTCACTGCATGCTGGGCCAGTTTAAGAGGCTGCGAGCAAGGGGTGAGGGACATTGTCTCGGACTCAAGCCATTTCCTGCAGATCAGTGGGGGTAAGAGCCCTGTGCCGTGTTGGGGGAGGAGTGTTTTACACTTCAGGGTGTGGGAGTCGATTCAAGTCCATAAGCCCCCTTTTTTGCCTTTGTTCCTCAGTGGCCAAGTTCTCACTCTGGGGAACACTGAGGAGTGTGACTCGATTTCACACGGCAGGTTGGAAGGGTGACAGAGGAACGAAAGTAACACGACTTACTAATAACATTTCAGGAAGAGAGAAAAGCTCACTCAAAAGCGTCAGGTGCTTGAGGGGGTTAACTGCAGCTACTTTGCACTTTAAAATAGTGAAACAAAGTCTAAAGAAATATTGTAAATATTAAAAAAATCTGAAGCTTGTCACTACTTCTAAAATGACTTGCACTACCTCAGTCTATTACAAATAATTTAATACATTAATACAAGCACAACAAATGCCCTACATTTTTTCTTTAGTAGAAAAATGTTCTAATAAAATCCGTTATACGTGTACGGATTTAACCCAAATAATGTTTCTGAACATTAATGTGACCGTTTTTTAGCTTTGAACACCAAATGCAATTGTCCTCTATACCCAGTGAGGCAGTGATCGCACGCGGGGCAAACAAAACGGAAACTGTTTGCATACTAGATACCAAAAAAAAGGCAGAATTTCTTTGCATTTAATGCGACTGCTTTGCCACAATAGACATGCAACCACATTCATGTCAGTTACAGTCACTTGGGGATGCAAGTATATTTACAGCAAGTGATACAAAGAATGAAAACCAACATTTGCCAGGACGTGCAGTACATTAAAGCAGCGTTTTTAAAAGCTTACCTGATCCCCCAAACTGACTGCTGGCGAGTGTCATTGTCCTGTTCTTCCCATTGGCTACTGGAGGCGCGAACATCTACAAGACAAAAGAAGAAAGCTACCGTAACTAACAAAAGCAAAGGATGGCACACTTCACACATCCTATTTCCACTAATAAAAAGAACATGACGTACACATGTCGTTCAGCTCGTGTGTGTTTTTTTTTATCCTTACAGGCATTTCAGTCTAAAATTAGATATAAACTTATTTAAAAACATGTGATGGGATTTAACTATTGTTAAGACGACTTCTAATACAACAGTAAAACATGCCGATTAAAAATGTTAAAGTTATAAACATGCTTAAATGTCTATGTTTGCAAAATACCACATTTATCACTCTTTAGTTGATATAAAAAAGGGACCGGTTTCTCCCCAAACAAATATACAGCATTTTGAATTGAAACATTTCAGACATATTTTGATATACACGTACTACGTCAACGTTAACTTTCAGAACCCTCTGATGAGGCTGTGGGTTTTGTCACAGAGCCACTGTGGGTTTAAATATCTGTGGCATCGCTCATTGACGTGGCCAAACTCTACTGTACAAACCAAACCTATTTGTAAGTAGGACACAAAAACACAATCTGCCACTAACACCTACGATTTCTCCTTTTTAAAATTTTTTATTTTTTTTTATAAACAGGGTCGAAAGTACGCGGTCCAACAACCGATTTGGACACCATCTTTGTTTCCGTTGCATTTGGTCGCAGATATCTAAAACATGTTTAGCTTTTCTTTATTCCACGTCCAATCTAGCGTGCATTTCTGTGACTAGCCAGCAAATAAACAAAGGAGGAAATTTGTTTGTACAATTTTTTGACAGTTTCTCACCCAATTATCAATGTCATATTTAAACGGAACATCTGCTGATACAAATTGGCAGCTGATCAATCTGAGCTTTTCTAACACAAACCCAACTGTCTAACGAGAACCTCCCACAAAGCCCCTTCACAACAAGGAGTGGGGTTTTTGTTTTTTTTCACGGGGTATGGTTTCCTTTAAATACCGATGGTGTGGCAGAGAATGGGACATTAACAAAAAGCAGCTGACTGAATCATGCAAGTCATTATACTGAAGCTCCACCAACAAAATGCATGAACAACAATGCCTAAGAGAAATTACTAAAAGACTCTTGCAATGATAAACGCTTCAGTATTAATCAACTTTCTTTCTCAAAAGAAATCTAACGGCACATTAAGTCAGCTGACAAATGCTCATTAGGAGCATTATAGGTCAGTTTGTAAATACCTGTTGTGCCCCATATATATATAGTAATTATTCAGAAGTGACGATTTAGCCTTACCAGCTATTCAATTTATTAAAGGAGAACAAAGTAACACAGCTCCATTGGGCCTGTGAGACGTCCATGTCAGTGTAAAGCTCAACAAAAGGCCTCACAACAGAATGAAACACAGGAACATAAAAGCTGAACAGAATACATCTATTCACTTTGTAGATAATGTCTGGAGGATACCTCTGAACGCATCTTCCTAAAGACTAAGAATATGACAAAAAGAAATGCAGAAGCTGTCGGCGCAACCCAAATCATACATAACAATATACCCCCCCCCCCCCCCCCCCTCAGATTGTGTTAATGAGACAAACAGGGGTGAATTCTTTTTTCTTTTACATTTTTACAGTAACGATCCACTTACTTGTTGGTGCATCTCTGCATCACCTACATAATTGAATAACCTATATTTAAAACCTGATTTCATTTTTTACCAGTCACCCTGAGGTACAGCAGTATTTTACTTGCCATGCTTTGATGTAATCAGTACTACCTTTGCATGCCAAGAATGAAGGATGGAATTATCTTGGGCTGACACAACCTATTGTTAAAAAAAACAAAACAAAAAAAAATCAAATTTTAAGGTTACAGACTTTTTTTTTAAGAAATTAGGCTTCCCACTGATTTTCCTTGCTCACCCCTTTCACCCCCCCCCCCCCCCATTTCTCTCATTCAGACCTCCAGCTCTCCTCTGCTCATACCCAGACCTGTATCGCACTCTCTTTAGCTCCTTCTCCCAATGCCACCCACCTACCACTGCCACCCAGAACCACCCAGACTGCTCTCCCACTCTCTTACCGCACTGAAATCCAGGAGGTCGTTGAGTTCCTTGTCAGTTCCCACTGCAGCCATTCTTTGCTGCTGTTCGTTCATACCCTTCAGTCTCTAATAAACCCTATGAGAGAAATTTGCAGATACAGGATTTTAATGGCACTAGCAAGCACAAAGAGAATTTACATTTAGCTCTTTAAAAAAACAGAGGGTGATGGTAATGAATGATTCAAACTACTCTATCTTTGCTATATCACAACCCTGGAGATGACTCGGTTCAAGTCGTTAGTGTCCACGAAGACACCGATGTAGGGCAAAGTCAGCATTCGTCTTGAAAAAGAAAAAACAACTTTCTTATTGACAACGCATCAAATTTGTGTTTGTGATTTTTTTTTTTTAACTCCAATTTAAAATACTAAAAAAGTATACATCCAGGTGATAGGCAAAGGTCTTGCGCGTCTGAGAAGTTAAAATATAAAAAGCCAACAACAGTCTATTGAGGCGCAGCTGGCCAAAACATACAGCTCAAATTACTACCTCAATCACACGGACCGATGAGGGACAACATTAGGCTACTTAACACTATACACTTTAGCTGGGTCTACTTAGAAATGCTAATTTCAGTCAGACACTGCCTTCCCAGCCAAGCACTAGAAGAGACACTGCCATGAAATTATGAATACTCTCACCTCAGTCAAATCACTACCAAGTAATGACTTAAAAAATTGTCTTTCATTTTACGCAACCCTGGCAAATAACACAGCCATATGTCGATCATTGCTACATGAAAGAGAATGTAATACATTTACAATTACAGACATAATTGGGACTATTGTTAGCCCAAGGAAATAGGGGTGAAAGGCAGAGCTAATGACTGTATGCAAACACGTCATTACCAAATTACCATATGTCAACTCGGAAAGAACCTTGTCAAATGACACAGTAAGCATGAATACTGGATTTACCCTGTGTTTTGCATTCCAACGCAAGCCCGGGGGCCGCTCTCTGATGCTGAGCGGCGGTTCTGCAAGCTTCACAAGGGAACTAGTGGTAAGGGGAGCGAGTGGAGGAATAGAGGCACTTGGACACCAACAGGTGGTGTGCTTTTACAGCCTCTCTTGTAATACAGCATGGACATAAATTGATGTAATCCACACAAAAATAAGGGGGAAAAGATGGATGTTTTTGGAGGAAATGCACGTTGTAAAATGTAAACAAAGGGAGCGCAGAATATTAAAATGTATGGTCAAGAAATAAAAAATATATAAAATTAGGAACCAGTTGAAAAGCAAAACAAACAAAAGTATTACATGTCATAAATAATTTTCTGCATGTATGGAAATAACACAAGTCACTTCAGGGGAGACACACAGTGCAGTCCAAGTCTAGTGAACTCGGGCGAGCAGAACTAATTTAACCTTGAGACGAGGAAAGGAAGTGAACACACACACACACACACACACACACACACACACACACACACACCACACACACACACACACACACACACACACACACACACACACACACACACACACACACACACACACACACAATGCATCGCCCCAAGTGTAAGAAGGCTAGGAACATGGCTGGCATAGCTTTTCCAAACTTTTGGATAAGATGGCCAATCCATGACAAAATAGGTCACACACACACACACACACCTCTACAATTAACTTAAGATGTTCAGATAGGTAAATGTAGGAGAGCTCACAGAGGGTCTTAATGTAACAAAATGGCATCTTCAGCTACTGTTGGATCAATATTTGAAGCAAGCAGATTAGGGGTCTTTGTCACCCCCACACAAGACAGAGAAGGCAGGTCATTCTCCACAGAAGAGCCGGCACTTGCAGTGTAACAAACCACTGAACTAAATGCTTTACACCAAAAAAACTTCATGGTTTTTTTTTTATAAATTCATAACACGACTTAAATGCATGTGTCTGCCTCAGTTTTTGTTTTACCATGGTTGTCAAACATAACAATAATTGGCCAAATCAAGCTCCTTCTACACGTCTAACAAAGCATAATAATAATAATAATAATAATAATAACTGTTGTTGACATTAATTTGTAATTTAAAAAGCATATTTCCGTCCGCATAAGTTGTACACGTTTTTGTTAGTCCTGTCAAATGGGGGAAATAAAAGCAAAGTAATTAACATGACATGTGTTTATGTCAATGCTATTACTTCGGGAACAACAAGGACCGCCGTACTGAACAGAAAAGCATTTTCATTGTGGATTCAAATTATGTCCGAAAGAAATGGATGTGAAGGTCTTTGCGCCAGAAATAAACAATAACCACTTTAGGTCAAATAGTTTATAACAATGACAGTAAACATCCAGGGCACCACAGGATGTAGGCTGTACATTATTTGATCATCTCCGCTAGGCCACATCCAGGGCTTTGACAACTAACCCATTCACCATTTCTCTTGAAGCATGTTGACATCATCCTAAAGACTAACACAAAAAAAAACAAAAACAATAATCTCCAGTTGTGGCTTCCTGGAGAAAACAAATGTGTAAAAACAAGTGCAGTGACCCTGGAGAATAAGAGCTCCCAAACTTCATGCAACAAATAGTGAGCTCTTTCTTTCACATATTAGGGTTCAAGTCGTGCATTATGAGGGAGTTCAGTGGAGGAGACGGTGGGGGTGGGAGCATGAGGAATTTCCTGCCAAATGTGCAATAAAATAAAAGTCTAGCTGGTGGCCAGACACTTCCATAAAGGAATGTTTAAAGGGCTGCCAAAAGGGGTTTTATGGAAAGTTTGTCTCTGGCTTGTATGGAAAATACATGTAGGCCCGCAACACAAAGTTTAGCTAAAAATGCTCAGCAACATTACACAACGTTTTAACATTTCATATTTGCACATATCTGGCTACAGCTAGTGGCGGAGACACACGATGAAAAACAAAATGAGGCTTGTTAGGTAGGACTTATCGTTAGTGGGGTCTTTTTTTTGCAGAACAAAGGAGTAATTTCCTCCTCTCCGTGGTCAATGCGGAGACCATCACACACTTGGCTCGCCACCTCAAACCAGACAAAAACTTACATCCCCCCCCCCCGCTTTAACCACACATTCCCAAAAACTTTTCGAAAATTGCAGGCGTCAAAATAGGTGTCAGTGAAACCTATCGAATTCATGCAACTTCCCCCGAAACATGAAGTGAAAGAAGGTGTTTTTACCTCTCCTCTCCAAGTGTCTGATATCCAACAGTAAAAAGAAAAGCGGAGACTCGCGAGGGGAAAAACATAAAACTTCAAGAGAATTTCGACCTCAGTGCATGAAACGCATTGGAGCACCGTAGATGTCTTCCTTTTGTCCCAGTAAAGCCTGCTTTTCACACAGCGCCCACGTGTTTGCTTCAATGTTGCAAGTCTGAGTGCAAACAAATCTATTATAGTAACTAATCTCGCGTCTTCCTTTTTTGTTGTTACAACTGAGATGATTTCATTCTTCTCGTAGACATCTTCACCACCTCCGTCCACATTGTCAGACGCAACAACGTATCCCTCCGCACAAAAGTGAGGGCCTCAATGCCAGCGGTGTCCGATTTCAAACGCCTTTGAGAGAGGGGGTATTTACACAGAGAAAAAAATACAGCTTTAACGTCTTCCGACGGCCAATATGGCGGAAATGTCTAATGCAGAAGCTCAGTTTTGTGTGCTGTATCTGCAATCCTCAAAATGCAAGAGCGCTACGAGCACTAGGTCGTCCAGCGGAAGGCTATCGTAAGAAAGTTACCTGCGATTACACAGCAGCAGCTTGACGAGATGGCACGATAAATGCGAAAGGGCTCAGCCAATGGGGAAGCGTGTGCGCTTGATTGGCAGTGACGGCAGCCAACCAACGGCTGGAGATCCAAGTTGAACCCGCCTTCTTCTTGACGCTCACTTTCCCTGTGTGCTCAGGGAAGCTGCTGAGGGGGGCTCCTCCAACATGCCCGCTGACATCATTTTATTACTTTGGTTGGTGTGTCCGCTTTTCCTTTTTTTTAAAACAAAACAATATTTTAACCCACTAATTTAAATTATTTGGTTTTCATTACAATAACAACAAGAACAGCAAACTAAATTTAAATTTCACTTGTTGGGCCTAGCCAATGGTGCTTTTTTTTGTCTCGACATGTAGCCTAAATGAAGCTACATGTAAAACTGTTATTACTATTTTTTGTTCTCTATTAATACAATTGTTTGACATAAACTGAATGTTTTTTATATATATGATCTCCTGATGTATGCTCTGGGTTGTTATGAAGGAGAACTATTCAGGCTTTTTTTAAACCTAGCATTTACATGCACGTATTTGATATTAAAATTAATATATTCCAAAATATTGTGTGATTCCACAATAGGCCTACTTTAAAATGATGACATAATTTCCCCTAGGGCTGCCCCTAGTAATAAGTAATCTTTAAATGCCAAATTAGTTATTTCCAGAAACATATAAGCACATCTCTGCTAAACACAATATATAAAGCTTTTGCATGAAGCTTTGTTGAGACGCTTAGTTTTACAGATCTGTTGATTAAAAAAACAATTAGTCGACAAACTTATGAGTGTTACACAAATAAGAATTATTTTAGTCGTGTACAGCCTTAATCTCCACCAGGCCTGTAACCCAAAAAATAATGATATTATTGATTTGTCTGCTGTTCGTTTTCTAAATTAATCAGTTTGTCTACAAAATATCAGAAAAAGCAACAACAAAAAAACCCATCATAATTTACCAGAGACCTTGTTTTGTCTGACCACCAGGCTAAACCCCTTAATTATTCAGTCTACTATCAGACATGACAAATAAAATCATCATATTTTTACAATTAAGAAGCTTGAACCGGCAAATGTTTGTCATTTTTGCTTGAAAACCGACTGAAATAACCATTTGATTATCTAAATAGTTGATCATCTGTTAGTCGACTAACAATTTCTATGTAGCGAGTCTTTTTATGAATGAGCTGATAAACATAAAACCAACACACCCTTAGTAACTGCCTGCTCCAGAGCAGAGTGGAGAGGAGGGAGAGCACAGAGTATAGGATCACAGAGAAGGGGAGGGGGGGGGGGGGGGGGGGGGGAATAGTTTAGAGAAAACAGTTCAAACAGGGAGGGCACACCGGATGATCAACGCAAATGTGTCTGTAATGTTAAAATGCTGCTTTTACAAGATAACAAGACCAAAAGATAGATATGTTATATTCCCTGCAGCTCGATCACCATTATGATAAAGAACTTCCTACAATGTAATAAGTTTACATGACCCTGATATGCAACTAATGTGTTTCCTACCTGTATTGCATATAATCACAACATTCCTCACACAAAAAACCTCTTTTGAAAAAGTGTACAAAGATGTTAGACAGCTGTTGTTTTTGACCTGAGGGCAAACCCTGTCAAAGAAGAGGGAAGTTAAGATGACCCTGCTTTGTTTCTGGGCAAAGTTACCATGTTATATATATATATATATATATATATATATATATACTGTATACATACATTGTAGACGTGTTATGTTAGAAAGACACAAGACAAAAACCACAGAACCCTTCAGACACAGAAATATTTCTTCGCACACAGCTATCACTATCGACCACTACAAAGGCCACAGTGACTCAAGTATCTTTTGAGTCACTGTGTGGGCACAATGCCCATGTGTTGGGTGTGAGCTGTTTAACAAAATTAAGACATGACAAATGCAAACATATAGCCTAGTCCCTAATGCTGTCTATTTGCATACAGGTCACAAATGGGAAGGGGGATTTGCTGTCAATAGGACGTATAGGTAAATAATCCATCGGGTGTCCCCTGGGTGAAGGAAAAGCCTCGGCACAGAACATTAATTAGCCTCATGGTCCGTCTTAGGAATGTAATGGGGTTACTGCTCGAAACAAACGCACACATGGGCCATAAACTACTTCACAAACATACCATGCACACATTCACATTTGGTCAAACAAAGGTACTAACACACTCCCAAAAAAACAAATCCAAAGACAGCCGTGGCATCAGAAAATAATCACGGCTATCAAAGAAAGAGCATCTTGAGTTATTTATCTAACACCTATTTGGAATCCTTTCATATTAATCAAAAGATTAGATTTGAACAGATGGAAACATCTGTTTGGGGAAATGAATTTCTAGTGCAGGCAGAGAAAATCTTTCATATTCTCGCTTTTTCCAGAAGACGTTAGGCCTTGAGTAAGAATAGTGCAGTTGTCAGTATTAGCAATGAGGCTTGTAAGCCCTCCAAGTAGTTTGTAGTAACAGCTGGGTCTGACATGGAGAGCATGTACAAGGGCAGCCAGGCTGAAGAGAGGGAGGGGGCGGTAGAAAAATAATTAAAAAAACATATATAGTGAGGATCTTCACCTTAATGAACACAGAGTACATCCAACGAGTGACACGAGGTTAAACAGAAATCGCTTGTATAACAAGAAGCTGAAGAAATTAGTTTTTTATCCTCTCTTGAACTATTTTGCCATCTTGCCTATAATATCTTTTACAAGTGAATTAGAGTTGTACCACTTTCTCATTGGAGCCAAGGGCAATGGCTGCTTTAATATGTTATTCCTGATATTGAGCGATGCAATTCTACATTCAGCTGTTACAAAATAATTAGCGCAGCCTGGAACATATGAACATTATAATGCTGCTGTCCACTATTTTGTTTGTTTCGTAATTAACTCCGACATAAAAGAACAGATAGTGACCTCTAAAAGCTCAATTTGTATGCTAAAATTGTTGTTTCATTATCCGACTATGGGTAATCTACCGCATGGTAAAAGCTCACAGCATCATTATACAGGAAGGACCAAACAAAAACACAAACATGCCGCCTATAATCTCAAAATATATTCACAGTACAATGGACAGTTAAAGGCAGGATGGGGAGGGATGCTGTCACACATGCCCTCGATGATTCCTTCCAGCCATTCTAGGCTTCATATGTGTAATTAACAACAGATGCACATGGGAAATTAGCATATGTTTGGCACATTGGTGCTAATCTCACATATATTTGTGCATATTCATGAAATATATATGTACACATATTTTGAGTTCACGTAAATTCACATGAGAAATAATAATAACTTGCACTAGTTACTTAATCCTCTTTGGGTTTATTGAACCAATAAAGCTTTGAGGTATAGATGCCTTACATAGGTCACCTTTGATTCTGGCGGCTTTAACCTCCAATCAAAAAAAGCAATGTTTTAGTCGCCGCAGCTTCATTTCTAGCTACCTGCCTCGACACTCTCACGTGTTATACACCTTTAGCGCTCATCGCCATCCAGCTCTGCTCATAGGAAGCCAGTCATGCAAGCCAAACCACATCACCAGGTTATATCACACACAATGATAAACCCGTAAACATACAGTATAGGCAGCACACATTACGCACACAGAGCTCGGTGGTGAGCCAAGCTGCTCACCTCGTTCCACACTGAGCCCCTCACAGCCTGTAATAGTAGAGGCTTAGGGTTGGGTGGGGGAAGGGCAGAGGTGCACAGGTTTCTGATCAGACAAGAAAACTAGGCCAAGACCAACAATCCTTCTCCCCGAACAGCCTCAGCCCCTCCTAAATGCTACAACTTTGTTACAGGGCTGTGACAATCACTTGTGAGGTTGTCATTAATGGCGAGGAAACGGAGTCATTTTGAGCCACAACACGTGTATTTAGAGGCATAACAGCTTCTCATAGCCGGGCTATGATTCATGCTTCCTTGCCCCTTTGGAAGCTGTCCTCCAATAAGAGTTAGAGGCTGGGGGTAGGAGCGGATAGATTGATAGTGTTGGCTGAGTGCCCATGCTCTGAGTCTATCTGTGCTGAAGAGGAGGAGACAGGGGGAATCTATCTGTTGTGCTCTCTGTGCTCATGATAAACTGACTCCCGTCAAGCTTCTCCCCCCTATTACAGCTCGCCTGGCAGAAAACACCCAAACTCGCACCGACTTCCAACATGTTAAACAACAATAAAATGTGTGGAGTGAGTGATTTAAACAGCAAGGGCAACAGTCCGCAAGGTTATGCTATCCCCTTTCAGCGATAGTTGGAAATATTATAAGCGAAGCAGAGCAGTTGTTTTGGAACAAGCGAGGACGGCATATCGTCTTGAATTCAAACAAAGTATCCAAAACAGCCAAACTCAAAAAAGGGACACAATGAACCCATATTTCACTTCATCACTAATGGGAACACCGCCAGCAGAAAATGCATTGTCCCTCTCCCTTATCCTGAAACTGTAATTCCCACAGAGCTCCACGGTGAGAAAGAAAATGAGTTTGAGGGATTGTCCATGACATTAATCCTCCCAAACACTGCAGTTCTAGACAGGATCCAATACAGACAGACAAACACAACACAAATCAACAATCTATTTACTAAAGGAAAAACTAAATCAACAATCCTTTTGACTTCTGTCTGCTCTCATTTGACAATGGCTTTTCTTTCTGGATGTTCTCTCTGTTCTCTCTGGTGATTTTATAGGACCCCTCCCTGCCATCTTGGATTCCCATTACTGTGCAGTTGTGTGTGTGTGTGTGTGTGTGTGTGCCCGTGTTCTGCCACCCTCGCTCCAGGTACAGCAAACACAACACCAGCTTCCTGTTTACAAAGCCGGGGCAATTGGCAGCCCGACCGTCAGACTGTACAGCTGAGGGAAGGAGCAGATAGGAGACTGTGGTGATGGTTGAATTTGACTTTTGACAGATGAAGAATGGGGAGGTGAAAGATATCGAGGAACAGAGACAGAGAGTGGCGCAAGCAGACAGAGAAAGTGCAAAGTAGTGAGGAGGAGCATTCCTACCTGAGCCTAAAAAAAAAAAATCTCTAGCCCAATCTGAAAATAATACAGTAGTCATATATGGAGGGGGAGGTGTGCGAAAAGTCACATGATAACAATCAGATCAGAAGCTGAATTAACTCTAAATCAATTGAAGTAGGCATGTCAGGGCTGCCCAGGACAGGAGGGGGAAGAGAGGGAGTGAAAGGGAGATAGATGTGAGCCCGTGTGGGGGAGGGAAGCAGAGATTGTTGGTGTCGTGGGAGCACTGCAACAACAATAACAGCAGTGTGTGTGTGTGTGTGTGTGTGTGTGTGTGTGTGTGAGTGTGTGTGAGTGACAGAGTGAATGAGTTAGAGTGGAAGTGGGGATGTGTTATGGCTCACAAAAGAGATGAAATGACATCTCCTTTACTTCGGCACACAGCTGCTATTGCAGCAAAGAACACACCGTTAAGATTATCTGACCTTATATTTTCTTTGGTAGCCGCCGGTCAGAAGTGTCTGCTCGCCTGTCATGTTCGCCTCTAATTAGCTATATCTACACAATGACTACACTGTGTCCATTACAAGCAGATTCCTGCCCATTGATACTCACATCATTACTATAATCTGCATTGCAAAACATAACTTCTTATTTTCACGGTTGAAATAATAACTTGACTTGACTTGAATGTGTTTTGAAGGTGGTTCATTATACATTTATGTTCTCCCAAATACTCTTGGCCTGTATACATATCATCAAGTACTTGTGTCAAATGACTAAGCTAATGATTACAGCTTCCAGGTAAAAACAAATCCGATATGAAAACTTATGGATATGTCACATTTCGGGTTGAGGTTTCTCTTTTTTGTTGTTTTCTCTTTTTCTTTCATCTCTTTTTCTCCTCCCCTCCCCCCTTTCTTTGCAGATTAGAATTCATTAGCAATCAAAGAGCCTCCAGAGAGCTCCAGCTCTTAATTACCTACTCATTTGCATTTTTGCATATTAATGACTGCAGGGTTTTGGTAGGGTTTTTGCCGCAGTGGTTTAAAGGCACCTCAGTCCTCTGTTCTCTGGGGAGGAGGAGAGATGGCCAGAGGCAAGGCTCCAAGCCTGTCCAATCCCCCCCTCTATCCTTCCTGATGGGAGCTGGACAGAGCGAGAAGGGGGGGGGGGGGGGGGTGTGATGGCCGGGGACATATGGGACCGGTGGGGTACGGTGGAGGGGGGGACTACAGGGGTGCACAGGTTAAAGGTCAATGTCCCTTATCAACATAAGAAAGAACACATGTCTTCAGCGCTGCCTAATTATTGTCATATTGAGCAGTTTAAACACCTGATCTGAACAAAATATACCCTTAGAGAAACTGGAAATCTATACTGCAGAGATTGCTCACGTGGGTTTTATTGAGGGCGGCAGCTAGTTTGGATGAAACTCATGTCCCACAGTGTGCAGAGGCAGGGGCATTTTATATCCCTGGAGAAAGGTGTGTACCGGTGAAAATGAGGCTAGTGTGTGAGTATGTGTGTTTGTGTCTGTGTGTGTGTGTGTGTGTGTGTGTAGCTGTTTTCCTTTACATTACAGCCCGTCTCCAAGTGTTCATTGTGAGTGCAGTAAGAGGCTCATTTACTGTGAGCCTTAATGACGATGCTATACATGCACATGTGCACAAGCATGTAAGATTATAAAAAAACCACACCTTTGCGCATAAGCATATAGACAATGTAAACAGAAAGAGTTGCAGACACACACATACGTGCACATTCACATGCACATGATTGGGGGAATAATACCACTAGAGACGCCAGACAACAGCTCGCAGGCATCTCCCAGCCCCTGAAGTGCTGCTGTTCCTCTTATCCAATATGCTTTGACTGAAACAATGATGTCTGAACATAGAAAATAACACCACATCCCACTGTGTTTTTAGATACCTTACAAACACAACAATTAATGACTTGGAGCCCAGAGACATCTGGCCAACAGGTTCAACATGACTGAATTAAATATTTCATACACTGGTATATCACTCAGTGTTGATTTCTAATTATATTAGATGTTAAAAACGGGCTTTATTTTAGGAAAATGCAAACTATGCATTTTTAAAAAAACAAATAAGAGAACACTTCTGAGTGTGCCACATTTATGAGGAAACATGGAAGTGCAATGACGCTGTACAACATGCAAGACACATACATGTCTCATGGCGCATCCACGAAAACATACTGCTTACAGAGTGGGCTTAAGTCGACTTAAGTGCTATTAGTGGGGCATTATAAAATGTGTGTGTTTGTGTGTGTTTGTGTGTGTAGCTGTGCAGCCAGGGCCTGAGGACTGCAGCAATGTGTGGGCTGTCGGGGTGGGGTTAATGAGCTGTTCTATGACCTCTGTCACCCCACAGGATCGCCTTAGGGAGACAGACCGAGACAAACAGGAAGACAGGGTGACAACAAGCCCAGGGTTGTAGTCTGCACTGGACTTCTGGGAGGAATCAGATATAAAACACGATAGGTGGCCTAACCTCGATAGATATCCTCAAACAAGACCTCAGCCTCTGTTAGTAAATATCCTTCAGAACCAAACCAGGGTACTACAGTACTCTTTATGTACGTCAGGCCAAAACACACTGTGTCTGCACTGGATACGGATGCTTTTTTTTTTGCAGCGTACAAGGCTGTATGCGTGTACCAGTTTATGCATCAGATGAAATGATAACACATATAATGGTCAGTAAAGAAGGTGAGTGAGCGTGCAAAAGAAAGACACACACACAGCGGTGATGTGTGGCTGCACTATGAAGATCACTGCATCCGCGAGAGGCGATAACAGTGATAATACTGCCACCTTCTGGTTGGTGTAGGGAACTGACTTCCTAAGTGGTTGCATTATGTTCAGTACACAACAAGAGAGCAATAAAATATGTCGATATGATTTAATCCTATACAGCACTCCTGCTATTATATAAAGGATGCTTTGTGCAGGTAATCATGTTGAGAAATGACAGACAGGTGTTATATTACTGTAATGTAAAGTGTTATTTTGACCACCCTTGACCCTCTACAAATTAAAATGTTATTACATTTTTTGACAGCATTTTGTAACATGGTAGAACATGTTGTTCTGACCGTACCTCCCCGATTACAGATAAACAAAAAATTATATAATTATAACAAACTAATGTATTACGTTACATAAAATAGAATAAGAGACACAATTATGCAGCCAGAACTTTGCAACCATTGTTTTTAATAGAAAGATTTTTATATTCTTTAAACCAGACAACCAGATGCCAGACATTTTTTGGATATATTAAAAAAAAGAAGAACAGAACAAAAAAAAAAATGACACAAAATGGAATTATATGGTTTAGACTGTGTGGATTTAGTGGTCTCATATACAATACAATTTCTTTTAATTGCCAAAAAGTGCAAATTCTCCAAAAACCAACCAATATCCACCCCCCCCTCCCCCCCCCCCTGCAGCTTCCAACAGATATGGACAGACAAACTGCTATGCTAAGAAAAAACCTTTGTGGGGAAAAAGGGGTTATTCAAAAAAGTAAACCACCTCAGAATCTCATGGGGAAGGAAACTGCTGCTGCACTCTGCTGGTTAAAACCTTCGATGACGTTGCACCTTTGGCCACGCTCCATTCAATTAGTGATGCCACAGCAGGTGCTCTGCCTTGGGGGGGGGGGGGGGGGGGGGGGGGGGGGGGGGTTACACTTGTTGTGATACCCAGAGTGTGGCGTGGTCAGATGTGCAACACGGAAGAAAGTTTTTTTTACCACACAGAGAGAAGTGGAGCGACAGTCTTCTGCCTCATGTGATTTGTGTGTGTTTGTAATCAATGTCCATATTTGAGAATTGGGACATTTTAAATGTACATCAGAAAAAACCCTCTGTAAAGGATTATCATAATAATCACAGTTACAAATCAATCTATTATAAATAGTAGCCTATTTCTTTCTCTCCCACGTCAAACCATTTACTGAGCTATGGATTTATTGAATGTTTTATCATGATCAATATTATTCCGTCTACTGCGATAATTTTGATTTGACAAAGATGTTAAGGCCCAAAAACATTCCTGTACTGATTTGCAAAAAAAGTGCATGATGGTCGTTTGGCCATTTCATCCATCTCTCGTAATCATCGAAGCTCTATATGGATACCAGGTCCAGCCTTTAACTACAGACAGGGCGTTATTGCAGATAAAAAGATTCTGCAGTGGATACAACACTGCATGTTTAACATTCAGCACAGCTAGCCTTCTCAGAAAGCTTTGCAACTGTTATACAGGTTTCTTTTTCAAGAAAAGGAGTCTCCCAAAATGAGATCAAATGACCTTTCTCCCAACAAGATCTGACACAGTAAGCAGAGAGCAGGTGAGGGGAGGTCTGTCCAGTACCCCCCCCCTCCCCTACCTTTGTGTGACTATGCAATAAGCTGCATATAAACAGGTATGGTGGTGGTATAACAGAGATGTGTTTGTTTATGTCCAGATGAGGTGGCAGCTCGAATCACCTTCAATCCAGATCCCAAATATTCAAGTTCTTTCATTTTTCTTTTCATTTTCATCAAATTGTTTTTTTTCTTTTTGCGTTTAAATAATCATCGCCACTGAGAAAACAAAAAAAGACATCAACAGGAACAACAAAAATAATAACAATAGTGATAACCATAAAATAAAAGCACACATAATTCAGGATGGCCTTTCGCAAAGTGCTTTTGTTACAATCGCAGAAGCTGAAAAAAAGGCAGTCGGATAGCGGTACACTGGGGGGGGGTCTGGCTACATGTCTGTCTGTCACACCGCGGCGGCGGGATAGTGAGGCTAGACAGGCTAAAATGTTGACCATTTCCTCCTGTCATCTGCGAACACACATCCTTAACGCCTCCCCAAAACTCCAAAGTGGGAATCACAGTATGAAGTCATGGAATGTATCGTAAATGAGTTTAGGTGACTGAAAACTGAAACCGTCTTCCTCATCCAATCCCCTCTCCCTCCTTTCTCTCCTGTCCACTCCCCTGCTGAGGATGTGTGATCTTTGATCAAAGGCCAGTCGGCAGCAAAGATGTAGACTGTGAGTCCGGAGAGAGGGAGAGAGCGATGGGAGAAGAGAGCAAGAGAACATGCACTCCCCCGTGCTTTTCCAACCCCATCGCTTTTCAAAAACGTTACAGTCTGACTTATAAGACTGAATCTCCAGTGGCTTGCTTCCCTCCAACAAACAATTCACTGGATCAATATTAGATGGAGAAATAGGCTGGTCACAGCCACTTTACAATGAGGGAACTGTTCCTGCTTTTATCTTTCTGGGAACTATTATGTTAAATATTGGTATGAACATGAAAGGCAAATACAGAGAAGTAACTTGGAGGGTGATTAGACATACCATAAACTTAGCAGACATTGAAACCCAATGCATAGCAGTGTATTTTCCACCTGAGTAGTACTTACATAGAGACAAAAGAGATCAGCAACATTCTCATTGTGAAATCTGTGGTGACCTCCTTTGTATTACAATTCTTATCATAGTGTGGCCGTGCCATTCCTACCAGCTTAGAGGACCAACGCTGAGCCACTGCTCAGCAAACAGTCCATCACTTGGGCCTTCTAACATCATCCCTGAAAAACAACATCCAGCTTTCCCCTACCACCCGTATTTAATCCTCCTCCCTGTATGCCAACCTTTGTATCCCCTAGAGACTGAGAGAGACTCCAAGTGCAAACTGTCCCCACTTGGCTGAGAGCAACAGACAGCAGCCTGCCTCTCTGAAGGACCCAGGGCTGTCTGTGTAAGTGCCAGAGCCACGCTGCGCATAGTGCCGTACTGCATATGCTGCGCTCAGCTTGCTGTGCATCAAGAGCCTGATGGAAAACACACAAAAACAATCAGGTGTGCAGGAAAATGACGAAGCAAAGCAAAAAGTCCCCCCCCCTCGTCTGCCGCCCACGAATCTCAATATTAAAGTCGCCCCGCTTGATTATTTACAGTTATAATTGTTATCATAGTTGTTGGTCGTCTTTGTTTTATGGCCTTCTCAGATAGATTCCCCAAAACTCTTTGATAACAGCATAGGAAGAAAAAAAACAACAAAACATGTCAAGGTCAATTTGGAAAAAACACTTGCATTGAAGTTGTGAGACTGTCTCAGTGTGGCCTGGGTCAGAGTGACCTTCGTCTGGGGCTGAGGCTGGGGACACCAGTTGTGGATCCAGAGAGGCTGACCGAGACAAAACTCTGAAGTAGTGACTGGTACAGAGACATTAATATAAAGTCATTAAAGAAAAGCTTAAACAGATGCATAATCAATTTCAGTACCAAGCCAATCAGCTTTCAAATATTTTTATTTTGTTTTTAAATGTGGGAAGAAAAACCGTTTAGTTTATGGTGTTGTAAGTTTTGTTGCCCACGTAAGGCACACTGTGGCCCTCGACGTTTGCATCGTCCACCTGGTGAGAGTGAGCCTCAGCCCCACACGGCACAATACAACTGTCTGGAAACATTTAAAAAAACAAAAACAAAACAAAAACACAAGCTTAGTGCTGCTCAGACAAGGCCACAAAGTCCCAGTCTGTTTCAAACTTTTACATTTCACTTCAATTCAACCTTTTCAGAAAGTAAACTGAAATCATCCAGTTCAGCAAAGATCAAAATAACAGTGTTCAACAATAACAATGTTTTTTCATTATCATTTCATATCATTATTCATCAGTTGACTGAACATGAGACAGACCTTAATAAAATCCCATCTCTAAAATGTTTAAAAGAAATGGATTGAATTTCTCTGGCACCTGCACACAGTACATCTCAGCCTTCAGACCAGGACACACTCAAATGTTTCAAATGCTTTCGGAGAGGCTTCGCTTCTTTCTAAGTGCCTAAATGTTGTATATTTGGAATATTTCTTAATATGAACAGCAAATATTATTTGCCGTTATCCCACCATTTCTAGTCCATCAGAAGTTCTCTTTTCAAGAGCCTTCAGATTTTACAATAAAACTCTCTTGGTAGCTTAAAATGTCCAATGACTTGAAAGCAAGCCATTTCTTCTCCTTTGGTATTTTGTTGTTGTTGGACTGTCTGTATATTTCTTAATATACTGTACATGATTATTCTATGGAGGGGTTGCATGGACTCTTTTTGAGACCATTGAGTATTAACCACACTGCTCTGTGCTCATGGAAACTCGCAGGCCTTTCTGAGGTCTCCTGCCCGTCTCCCATAAGCAGGATAAGGACATTTAACATTAGTGCAAACTTTTGCTCTCTCAGCTAAAGCACCATTTCCAGTGCTATCAGGCTTTATATCCATAACCCCACCCAAGCACCCATTTACCCCACCCTCCTGGCACAGCAACCCAAAATCATGACTCCCCAACCCACACACACACACACACACACACACGCGCACACATGCATACATACATACATACACGCACAGCCATGTAAAATTGTTAGAAAAAAAAAAAAAAAGTAGCACAACACGTTATTTTAAGAAAAAAACAAGCGTAGACAAAAAACTATACATCCTTAAACCTCTGATTCTATCGTCCACAAGGATACAAAGAGCGAGAGAAAGCAAACTCAAGTAAATATCTGTATGATTTTACACACATTTCTGCATATGTATTCAAGAGGAGGGCATCTGTGTGTGGATTACTCACGGAGGCCCAGTCTGGATAAATTATAGACATACTTTTAATATCTCTAGTCTACAGTAGACTAAGATTGAGGGCTTTGGTTAATGAACAAACAACATAAGACTTTTGGGAAAATATTAAGGTCCAAAGAAACAAATGGTTTAAGATGGCTAACAGGTTTTACCTTCTGCCACATCAAGACAAAGTTGGTTTAAGCGCTCCATAACAAGTACGACTACATAAATATCACACACCCAGCTTGCATTCTGCCGGTGGGAGTCAAACTGTGCATTAATGAACCCCATCTTTATCATAACAGAGAACCAAAAATAGAAACTAAAACTCTCAAGACATAGCCAAACCCTGATAATAACCAACAAGGGTAAACAAAGAGTTATGCAAATCTGCACCAAGAGAGCCGTGATGTAAACAAGCAACTGTCCGATGAGTTGTTTTACAACATGGTAGTTTTGCTTCTGTGGTACCGTGGACCTATTATCACTGCGGTTCCTCGGAGAACACGTGTAGTTATGGGAGTAGCTGGTGAACAGATGGGGCAGACGCAAAGTTTGTTTATCCAAGCTTGTCCTGAGACCCTCCAGCCTGCCAGCCAACAACGCATGCTTGTGCACATGCACAAAACAAAAATGCATGTAAACACACACACACACACACACACACACACACACACACACACACACACACACACAGTGCCCTTTCTTCTTTGCCTGCCTGTTCCTTTTAGCCCCTTCCTTTACATTAAGACATAAAGACAACTCACTAGATTTCAGCAACAACTAACTTCAAGTGCGATCAGTTATAGGGATTAATTTAGTATTTTCTTAAACCCAACATATTTGTATTGGAACCCACATGGCGCCTCTTTTTAGAGATCTGAACATATCGTATATATATATATATATATATATATTTCTGTGTATTTTTTTGGCAGCTTGTCGTCAAAACCTGAACAAAACCAGTGAAGGAGCTTAACTTCACCACCACGGACAGAAGGAAGGACTGATCTCAATTGCAACTGGTTTGTTTCAAAGTACCCGTTTCGTTGACAATAGTGCCCTCCTCAATAACAAAGTGCATTCATAACCTGCCTCATTCCAATTAAGGTACAAAGGACCAATAGTTGAGCTACAGCACTACTGCAGATATTACAGGGTGGGGAGTAGGATGGGGGGGGGGGGGGGGGGAGAGAGACTCTTAATCATACGCATGTTCTCTTCTTGACTCAAAGGCTCAATGTGCTAGTTTGGAAAATAATATTGAATTCGCTGTACAATAACACAACTTCCATATTTTAAGACTAACAAATCCAGATGTACGAGTCACTTACAATATTCAAATCGATATGTCAGCTCTGGTGTTTTTTTCCTTCTCTACAGGGTACCTGGACCCAGTGAGCAGAGTGTCTCTGTGTCTGAGTGTGTGTGTGTGTGTGTGTGTGTGTGTGTGTGTGTGAACATGTGTGTGAGAGACAGAGAAAGTGCATTGGGGCTGGCAGCTCAGGGTGCATGTTTGAACAGGCTGTGGCTGACTCACACAGTGATGATGTGGCCAGAGCGACCCTGGCTGCCACGCACACACATGTGCACAAACACGCGTACATATAAACACACTCGCACACTAAACTGCCAGCACCAGGCGTCCTACCCACAGTAACACCAGGCTCTAATATAATAATATCCCCTCCAGGCTAGTTCGGGGGCATTAGAGGACTACAGAGGGAGAGAGAGGGAGAGAAAAGGCCTGATTTGATCCCCTCCTGCCTGGAAACGTGGCTGAGCTGGGGGAGATTATTTTTTGGAATGCAACAGACATTGTGAGATCCCCCTCCCCTTCCCCTTGTTCCCCTCCCCCATCAACCAGCTGCAGCTGCGCTCCTATTTGGCCTCCCAACTTGGACAGGTATTTATTGCTCTCTTCATCATACAGGTTGCCTCACGGTTGTGTGGTCCCTAGGGCAAAAAAAAAAAAAAAGATTGGAATAAGCATGATACATATACCTCCTCTCACTCCCTACCCAACACCAGCCCACTTCCTTTAAATATACCTCTCTCGCTCTCTCTCGCTCTCGCTCTGTTGGATATCTTTAGTAAAGCTGTGCAAACATAGAAAAAAAAGGTGCTCATCTATCTCTTCTTCGTACTCTTTGTCATTCTCTCACTCGGGCTCCCTGCCATTCCTTTAACCTGCGGTTGGTTAAATGCTACCCGCGCCTTGTCACACAAGGACAGAATCCGAAAAACTGCACAAAGTTAAGCACATTCATTCAATCGACCTCCTCATCCTTTGGGCAGGAACTATACAAGTCAAGTGTTTTAAGTTTAGGACAAATGGGTGACTCAATGTTTTTGTTTTTTTTCATCAAACATTCATACAGGTTTTTTCAACCACCCACAAGCTTCACTCTGTGAGAAATATGACATCAAGCCTAAGAGGAAAAACCCGATTGGTAAGTACACCTCGACATTAAGAGGGGACTAATGTCATATCACCACCTGCTGTATATACATGTATACAATTATAAAGTGTCAAGTACCCAAAGCAGTCAACAGAAAGGAACAACGACAAGAAAAATTAAGACAAAATCTAAGAAGGGAAAACAGAAATGCTGAAATTGCAGGGTTGTGAGGGATAAGAGGCAACGTAGTCAAGCCAACAGATACATTGACGATGGTAGTGCTTTAAAAACACAAACCCTCCACCCCTCATATTCCCTAGTCCTGCAATTGAAGAGCCCCCATTAAAGTGGATTTGACTCAATATGAATTTGTTTTTCAAAAAGACAAACCATAGATTCTTAAAATGCATTTGTATAGAGTAAGTAACACTTCAATCAAACCCTTGTCTGATTCTTTCTGGAACATTTAGAGAGAAAAAACTGTTGCATCAAAATTGTGGTGAGCTTTCCTTGCATATGCCATATTGTGACAATGGTGTTTCTATGGTAACTGTACATTTCAGACCTGCAAAAGAATAGAAAAAGAGTTGTTTTCACTGGGAGGATTTGTCCTCGCTTCACCCGTACAGCAGCCAGAAGGTGCTTGATAGACACCTTGCTTAGAGCTTGAAGGCTGTGAGGACAAAACCAATAAAAATCTAAATCAACTGCATAGTTGCTCAGAGTTTCTTTTTAGCTATCATACATTTGCCTAAGCACATATGCCAATGTACAAAACCCTTAATATTATAAAGAAAGAAATGGCCCAGAAAGTGGACGTCATGGGTGCATGATTTGAAGCGTCCTTTGCTCTTTAACAGATAAACCGACTCAAGTGCTTGCAAGTCTACTCCATTTCCTAATGTAAAAGGAGAAAGAAATATAAAGATTAGATTTTTCGTGACACCCTGATTTGGTTTATAGAGGAATAGTTAGTTGTTTCATTATTATTTTTTTTTAAAGTTTGCCTTTGCGTGTTTTTTTCTCCTCTCTGTTCACTGGCCTGTCTCACAGGCGGTGCAGAGTGACTATGGTGTGCAGCAGTGTCCTTGTCGCCCCTGCAGTATCAGGGCCTTGCCTCCCCTGCCTGCTCCTGCAGTTGAGGACTGTGTGCATGGGCTTCAGCAGCCCCTTCCATCTCTGCTGCTGAGGATGCCTCCGAGCGACGCCGTCCCCTGATGGTACGAGGCCCAGGGCCTGTGTCGGAGCCGGGGCTCAGCAGGCCCAGGGGAGCATCAAGGAGCCCTGGCTCTCGCACCCGAGGCTTTCGGCCTCGACGAGACGGGATGCCGTTGCAGCCGTCCTTCTTGAGGTGGCGGTGCAGGTGATCCGAGCGAACGAATGTCTTAAAGCAGCTTGAGCACTGATAGGGGCGCAGGCCGGTGTGTACACGCATGTGGTTCTTCAGGTCGTAGTTGTGAGCAAAGGCGGCTCCACATTGCGTACACAGGTAAGGCTTCTCTCCTGTATGCTTCCGCATATGAACCTTGAGCTTGTCCTGCCTGCAAGAAAGAAAGATAAACAAAATCACATCGGGATACACAGACAAAAAATTGAAATGCACTGAAGGATAAGATTACACTTATCTGAATACACTCAGTACACACACACCGCTTCAGGTTTTCTTTTCAGCCTCAGTTACTAATCAGGATAAGTAATATCATATACAAATATATAATTAACTCAAAATATATTATTAATTCTCATATGGTCAATTTAATATGCTTTGGATGGTTTTATTTCCTATTAAACAGCCATCTTTTGAATCTCTTCCAATGGGATTATTCTGTGAGGGCAGCCAGGCCAACTGAGGAGAAGCCATAAACTTTACATCTTTATCGGTGTAATTGCACACAAGAGCGCAACTGTGGACGGGCAAGACAGCTCAATGTTCACTGTGTCAGTTTTTATTTTTACGATTTCTGTTCACTTGTCTTTGAGGACGACCCCATAACAATTGACAGATTACAAGAATGCATTTATTTTGTGAATAGAAAACGAGGACTTCATTGTCCTTTGCAGCAGAACAATTCCAAAATCATTTTTGAAAACTTGACGTTTATCTTTGAGTAGTGCTGAAATATAGATGAGTCTGTGAAATATCATCAATTTCTCAGCCTGGTTCTATCCCCACAAGCCGTCATTTGATTGAATTTTGTATAAGAGCAGTTGTCACTTCTAAATGAAATGGCTCATATAGAAGACTTACTTTCCACATACAACTATTACACTCTGATCAAAACAAGACCAAACTACTACTTGACTTCTCTAAATCTAAAGTCATCTCATCACATCCTGGAACATGTTTTACTTTGTGTTGGTACATCACTGCCCACTAAACTTTATCAAGCTGCCTTGGCCTTCATCTGTCTCTCGTCTGTCCCCCCCCTCCCCCCTTTAGCCCTTACTATCTCTCTAGCTCCCGAGCACTTTAATCGCCTAACCCTTCTGCACTCAGGGCAGAGGGCTCCTAAACAAACAAGCGTAGTTAAGACAACTCTATTTGAACACACATACACACATGAACACACGCGTATGCCATGTAAGTGGATTAGCTGTCATACGAGCAAACAAACAAACCCACGGCAACCCTTACAGGTCTTTACAAACTGTGCCCCAAATAAAGAACTTAACAAAGAAACATGTACATAAGTGAGGGGAAACACACACACACACACACACACACACACACACACACACGGACCAAAGCCTTGGAAAAAAGCAGCACACTGACTGAGGTGAATTATTTAAAGGACAGGAGTGATTTATTACCGTGCGAGGCACACTCTTAACCCTGATCAAACAGGATTAAGATTACAATACCCCCTTCCCACTGCAGGTTGAATTGAGCTAGAAGGCAAATTCAGATTGGTCTTGGCCCTACCTGCCATGTCAGCAGAGGTTCTGGGTATCTCTAGCCAACTTCATCTATTTCCAGCAGCCCACTGATTAATTAATTAAAGGAATTATTTCAAGGAAAAGGCAGGACTCCTAAATACAGGGAAACCATGTGCACTGAAGTCCCCTGCTACAGACCTGCCACATTTATCTGAGTGGCACATGGCAGATTTCATTAGAGCGGTAAAGGAGGGACAGTGAGAGGAGGGGGGGGGGGGTGGGTGTAACTACTCTGCCGTGGGCAATAATCAACATAACCAAAGATCAAAAGTTCAAATTACTGCATTGGAGCACATAGAGCACCATACAGGCCCCTCTGTATCAGAACACAGCACTTTATAGCAGCCCTCCACTAGATAACACTACCATGGCACAGCCTTCTTTTATAGGACCCCTATGCTAAAATTCTAGGACTTTGCTATGAAGGCTGTTACAATAAAACAGACCTTTTATAACCATATGACCCCCCCTCTCTCAGAGCTAGAATATTCTACATAGCATTTTGATTAGCATTTGGCTACAATGTGACATTGCAAAAACCTGGTTAAGGACACGCCATGAACAAGGTAAACATTTAGATTCACTGTGCAACCTCCCTAATGAAAAGCTAAGTTGGTTAGCGCTAATACTCCTGGCTTTGTGGTGTTTCCCACTGCTGGGCGATTTGTCTACAGTGCCAAGTTGAAGACTATTAGTGCATGTGACATGGGGTAGCCACTTCATTAATTGGGCTTACCTGGTAAAGCGCACTTTGCAGATGGCGCATTCATAAGGTTTCTCTCCCGTGTGCGTTCGGATGTGGCGGGGTAGCTTGCCTGCTCCTTGAATGACCTTGGAGCATATGGGGCATTTCTGGAAGGCCTTAGAGCGCATCTTCCTCTCGCCTCCACCTCCTCCTCCTCCACCCCCACTGCCTCTCTCACTAACCCCCCTCTCTCCTCCTCCTCCTCCTCCTCTGTCTTGGCCTGTTCTGCCCCGTGATAACCAGAGTGGCGGAACTCCCTGTGTCACAGCAGCAGAAGCTGGATCCTCATTCTGCGTGCTGTTAAAATAATTCAAGTAAAATTCCATGTCGGGGTCATCCCCATCTCCCGGTTCCTCCCCGGTTGTTGCACGCTCCTTCTGTCTCTCAATGGAGTCCATCATCTGCTGCAGGAGGGCACTGGCAGAACCCCTGTCCCTCGCCATCGCCATCGCCTCCCTACTTCCATCCTCAACCTCTGTCTCCTGCCCCAGCCTGGACTCAGGGGGGAGGTAGAAGTGACCATTTTGGGATGGAGGGTAATAAGATGACCTTAGGCTTGCTCCGTTCCCCTGCACCGTATCCCCGTCCTCATCTTCCTCTTCTTCCTCATCCTCTTCCTCTGGCTCCTGTGTGGTGGCCTGGGCCAAGGCGAGGGCCAGGGGGGAGTAGTACTCACCAGGTCCAGCAGGAGCCCCATTGCTGGGGGTCCCCCCATTACTGTTGTTAAAGTGCAGGTGTGAGGGCAGGTCCCTGAGCTCTGGCGTGCTGCAGCTGCTGCTCCATTGCGCCCCTTTCAGGAAGTACTCCAGGTACTCCTGGGCCCGCACACGGTTTCCCTGCTCCCTGCCTCCTCTGCCCTTGCCCTCCTCATCTTCACCTTCATCTCTTCGCTCACTGCCCGCCTAGTGAAACATGACAAGGAACAAAGAGAATGATTGCAGGTGAAATTTTAACTCTCTTCACACAGACAGATGTACAGACAGACAGACAGACAGATGTACAGACAGACAGACAGATGTACAGACAGACAGACAGATGTACAGACAGACAGACAAATGTACAGACAGACAGATGTACAGACAGACAGACAGACAAATGTACAGACAGACAGACAGACAAATGTACAGACAGACAGACAGATGTACAGACAGACAGACAGATGTACAGACAGACAGATGTACAGACAGACAGACAAATGTACAGACAGACAGACAGACAAATGTACAGACAGACAGACAGATGTACAGACAGACAGACAGATGTACAGACAGACAGATGTACAGACAGACAGACAGATGTACAGACAGACAGATGTACAGACAGACAGATGTACAGACAGACAGACAGACAGATGTACAGACAGACAGACAGATGTACAGACAGACAGACAGATGTACAGACAGACAGACAGATGTACAGTAGTAATATAGAAAAAAAAAGAACTATTTAAAAGAACAAGGGCAATTTCCCTATACCCACGCGTTCATGCATTCCCACGTACACAACCTCACAAACTCTTGACCTCCATGCCAAATTTAAGCCTTCGAGGGAAAAAACTTTGCCCGCCCAAAGGGTGGGGGAATTTTTGGTCGACCGACCAACCGACATAGCAAGCTATAGAACTGCTGGTCGCGGCTAAAAATCCCTTTCTATAAAGCACATCAGCTTAGGTGAAGGATGACAAGAACAACCTAAACCTACAGTAAGGCCTATCAGCATAGGCAGATTACTATCAGGTTATCCTGAATGCACAGCTAGGGGTTCCTTATACCCAGGAGCACATTCATGTGCATATCACAGCTACACTTGATTGTGTTAAAGTGTAGCTGTGATGTGATGCGTCTGTAGTGGGCAAAATAGCATGCTGTCCTTGCACACACGCTATTGGCTCAGAATGAGTAAGTGCTGAACCCAAATGCTGTGGATGTGTGTTTGGCATGGTGAGAGAGACTGATAAAGGCCATGATGTAAGCTTGACTATGCTGACTATTTAATGAAGGGGGTGGTATGATGACCAGACACCTCATTCCCTAAGTGGCTGAAGCAGAAGAGCTACATTTTGAATGAGTTATTCCAGTTCGACAACACATCTGCTCAGCAAGAACTGCATCTTAGATGGTCTGTGCTTTGCTATAAATCCTTCAACACACATATTGTGTCACTAATTCACTAAGGCAGAGCAGATCAAATCTCATCCCAAAGCTTAAATTAGTCTGATTTTATTTCTAGTTAATGATCTTGTACCGGCGGGGAGAGCACTTTGGTGTCCAGCAGGTGTGTACAGACGTCCTGGACAGGTGTGATTTCCAGCAGGCGTGCAGCAGCAAGGATGTCAGCAACACTGCTGTGACTGACTGTCAATGTAGCTGTGTAGACAAAGTCCAGCAACGCTCCCAGAGCCTCCGCCACCACAAAGTCGATGTTGTAGATGTTCTGTTGGTCAGCAGTGACCCCTGAAGTGAAGAGCTTGTGGAAGTAGGAGCTGCAGGACGCCAGGACGGATCGGTGAGCTGGGAACTCCCTCTCCTCGGTAACCAGGAGCACATCACACAGCAGGCCGCTGAGCCGCTGCTTGTTCAGGCTGCCCAGGATGTCTGCGCTGTGCTCAGGGAAAGGGATCCCGACGGGTCCTTCCTCTGCCTCTCCTGCCCCTCCTCTCCCTCCTCCACCACTGCTGCTTGCTGTCCCCCTGAGCCGCCTTCCACCCCTCCCACCGGCTCCTGACGACATCTTCCACCAGCCTGCCGCCGAGCCGCCTAGCACAGCCCCCACCCGTGTATCCGTCCTGCCGTCTGTCCGTCTGCCTGTCTGCGGGGGGGGGGGGGGGGGGGGATAGAGGGATGGGATGGAGGGGAAAGACAAAGAGGAAATAATAAATCAGTTCATGACTTTCTTCATGTGGATTAAGAAAGAGAGAGCAACATTGATTAATTGATTCACCACAGTCAGAAATATACACAGGAATGCTTCAGAACAGAACTCAGTACACACAAAGCGTTCATGGAGGACACAGTTGAAATTTAAACACTGATCCCATTTAAGTCAATCTGTGCTACTTGCCCGATAGCCAAACGGAAAATGTAGGCCTATGAAAAATAAATAAAATCAACAGGGATTAAGACAATTTTTATTATTTATTTATGAAGCCTACAAAATATACAATTAATATGCTCTCCTCAAAGCCACTAGACTTCATTGACAGATTGACTCTCTGATCATCCTAAAACACACTTAATTCAAGAATTACAGAAGCTAAATAGAACTCATCAAAACCTGCTTTGTTAGTCTTTTCACTGTTCCAAGAATCACAAACTCTGCTTGCTTTGCACAGAAGCAACAGTCCCACTGAAACAAGCAGTCTCATTATGACTATCATGAACTGATCGGAGCAGCATTAACCTTAGTTTGGAACAACCGACATAATTGTGCACGTGCGTGTGCCGCTGCGCTGATACAGTCTCTTCAACGACACTTACATAGCCCACTTATATAGTCTTGGTATTATCGTCTAAAGATCCTGAGGCTACAAAAAGGAGTCCTACTGTAAGAACCCTGAGGATACAAAGGTATTATACATTGTCACGCATATACAGTATATCTACCACAAGGGATTAGTGCACAGTACATAACACAGTGGGTAGACACACACATACAGACGCTCTCAGCTAAATTTACAAAGTTGGTTCATATCAGTTTGTGTGTAAATGTGTATCGTTTTCAGCTGTAAAAAGCTGAAACTGCTGCATACCTGCATACATACAGGTGGTAGATCTGCAACCTAATATGGCCCATTTAAAAAGTGTTGACATTATTTTTCTCTATCCTATATGGTATGTGTATGACCTTCATCCGAGTAAACTGTGTATTGACTTTTTCAGTCTCTAAATAAATTTAAAATGAGTCACTCTAACGAGTCATCTTTATTCATTAGAATCTTGGCAATTCAAAAACTACTACTCTACTGAGTTTTCACATCAACACGTTGACAGTTTCATGAAAAGATGTGTTTTTATTCCCAAGCCATCGATATCAAAATCTCTCCCGATGATGCGTTTCTTCAATACCAAAACAAAACAACTAATTAAGGTTTCTAAAGTCATGTTGTGCTCTGCGAGTGTCCTGACCTGGATCTGAACTTCACAGTGAGCGGTTGACATTTGCTACATATGTTAAACGCTGTAAATAATCTTTTTTTTTTGGAAGGAGTAGCTCATGTAATAGAGTAGCAAAAACAGCTAATTCAAACATTGCACTCAAGTGTCCCAAGTAACTGGAGAGAAGCCACACAATGACACCACAGTGATGAACGTCACAACAGCTTGGAACTGATTTTAAAGCAAATCTACTGGCACAACAATTGTTTCCAGATTTACTACAACACGAGTGTGACGATGTGCAAAAAGAAAGTTTCTGGTGGCACTGAATAAATAGTGGCTCACAACAATTTTCCATTGTTTGAATTGCTTAGGAAGGTTTCTGACCAGACACACACATCGAAATATTTTGTATCTCCTTTAGCGTAGGATATACTGGACCATCCTTTACTAACAAAAAAAAATAAAAATAGGGAGATAATGCCGTCCCACAATTCCTTGCAGCAGCAACATTTAAAGCGATGCACCATTCGGCCGACAGTAACATCTGCCGCCGCTGTTGTTGTACACTGTGGATACATTTAAAACATTATTCTTAGGAATTGGGATTCTGTTGTGGATAGGAATCCAGTTAGTCACTGTATTCAAATTGCTTAAAAAAACAAAAACAACAAAGAATATCCGCTATCGCATAGTGCAAGTCAGATTCTCTTAGCACTGTGGTTGTCTTTTCCTAAGTCCTTGTTAATTCTCCTTCACATCTTTCCTTGACCTCATGACGTTTTCCAAAAGGAGGTTAAGGAAAAGACTATAGGATGTTTGTTTGACTATTCGACCACAGACCGTGACTTTGTGACTAAGTGAAGATGTTGATGTACTTTATATGTGTGCGTGTGCAGGTAGCTGTTTTTTTATTTTTTATCTGCGGGGGTGTGTGCATGCACTTGTGCAAGAAACTAAGTAATAGACAGATAGGCAGAGTACAGTGGGGATCAGAGTGCATGCTGGGAGCTGGACTGTGCAGCTTGTTCATTCTGTGTCAGTCGAGAGCTGGGGAGGTTAGCAAGGGAGGTGGAGGAAAAGGGAGGAGGGAGGGGGCTGCCAGAGCAGACCCTGTGGAAAAACTCCACAGGAGGAGGAAGAGGACACGCAACAAGCTGCGAGGCAACAGTATTAAAAAGGGAGGTTGTCAATCCGGTCTGAGCTGGTTACCCCACCCTGTACTGTGTGCCAAGTTTCAGGAAAGGCTGTCCCCTCGCTCACGTGTGGGGGGAGATTAAAATGATCGACTGAAGCCTGCGCAGTGGGGGGCGGGGGGGGGGGGTTCAGCAGAACAAGCCATCCTCGATTTCTCTATTAACACAATCACACATGCAAATACTGGAACATCACGGAGACATCAATAACGCACAAAACACACACGCACATAAACAGACATATAGGACATCCACCCAAGCCAACCCCCCTCTCCATCTGCCAGGGATACCCAGCAGGGGGTGAGGCCGGGAGGGGGCTGGGGGGAGGAGAGGATGCGTTGAGTGTGTTGCTAGCCGTTCAAATGACATTCCTTCAGATCAGCCCTCCTCGTATGTTTGTACACTACACCCCACCACCAAACCTGCCTAACCTGGCGGCCTCTCCTTTTCCCTACCTGTTCACCTTTTCTTTTCTCTCCACGGTTATACTTTCTGTCTCCACACCTTGAGATCTAGCAACATGTCAGCTGTGCCTGCCCACAAGTGAAAATAAGGTAAAGCCTTCGGCAGGAGACATTTGTTCAAACTTATCATGATCCTCTAAATAGGTCAATGATTGTATTAATTTCGGCAAAACATTGATAATTATAAAAGTTTATATATTGAAAGAACACAGGTTATATTACAGAGTTCTGCTTTGTTTGATTATTGGTCACATCTTTAACGGCTGCACTGTTTCTTCCTCCTTACTGCACGTCTCCCTTAACTCAATTAAGTTTTGATGGACAGCTGACCACAAAGTCTCTGCAAACACTGCCAATGTCTTTCCCAGAGCTCTGATGAAACCGGACTGTCAGACATGGCATGAGCACATTTTATTATCCAAGCCCTCATCTGAATATGCTGCGAGGGGAGGGGAGGGGAGGCGAGGGCAAAGACAAAGAGAGATGGCACAGGAGGGAGAGAGGAAGAGAGAGCAGAGTGAGATGAGATGGAAGAAAGAGCAAGACAAAGGGCAACCGCATGGCTACTGGTCACGTCCTTCACAGGTGGAAATAGATCTCTGTGAGCCCATCCAGACCCGAGCCAACCTGCTTCTCTCGAACACAGACACACAGCACCTGCACTAGACCAAGCTTTGTTGCAAGCTTTTGTAGCGCGTTATCCCCCGTACATATAGCTGACCCTGGGTCACGGCTTTGTGGGGTAAAGACGCTGAGCTGAGAGGAGATAAAACACACACACACACACACACACACACACACACACACACACACACACACACACACACACACACACACAAACACAAATGCAATTAAGTGCCAACGAAGCACGGAGAGACTACTCTGCATTCAGGAGCTACCTGTCCCTGGATAACCCCGCAAAGAGCACTAAGAAAGAGGAAACACAGTGCAACAAACCTGATCCTGACACCTCCCCATGGCTCGAAACATTCCTTATCACTAATTCATGCCTGTGGGTGACAAGGCCCGCAACCCAGCACAAAGCGGCGCAGCAGCGGTCTGTGTCCCTGGTGTTCCACTTCCAGGGAAGGGCCTTCTATCAATGTCCAATCAAAGAGCAACCAGGTCTGCTTTGCAAGTCAAACAACTGCTTTAACACAGGACCAAACCTGCCCTCATCATCTCCATCTCACCCCTTCCCATTTCCACACACATCAAGGACAGATATCAAAATCACACTTGAGGAATGAAACAACCCACATCGGTCTCCTGTAAAGCAGTTTCTTTAGTTGACTGCGCTGTGTGTGTTCCTACTACGCACGCCAAGACCGTCACACCCAATTTGCTTGTCATTCACTGACACATATTGACATCAGGCCGTGGTTGCAGTTAGTAAATGTGTTTTTATCATTCCTGATATGTATCATCTAAGGACGGCATAATTTCCACTCTCAAAGTATCTCTGTCTTTGGCTGACACATACCAGTCATTCCTAAATACAAAGGAACAAACTGTTAACCCTGTGCAACCTCAGATGTTTCTAAGATAGACAAAATAAATAAATACCTAACCTTACTGGCAATAACATCTTTAAAGGTTGTTTTTTTTAACTCGAAAAATGCATAAAGTAAAGATAATTACTATCAAACTATTAAAAAAAAAAGTAACATCAGTTATTTCACTCACCATTACCATTTTGGAGGACCGTTTAGGAATTTTAAAAGCAAATATCCTCCCTTAGGTCTCCTTTTATTCATAACTTTCAGTTACTAGTTTCTCAGACTTTGGCATACAAAAATAATGCACAATTCAAAACTACTGAGCAACCCAACTTCAAGCGAGAGCAGTCAGAGCAAACATAACTGAATCATTGATCCCATAAATGTTAATGCAGTACAGATCGGGTCACCTTTTAGTACTGAAATACAGTCATTCAGTTTATAAACACCTTGTGAAGTGTTAATAGCTTTTACAAGAGAACAATTCTTAGGTTACTCCAGATTTTACACTTCATGCATGCAAGTGTTTGTATTAAGATTAGAGTGCAACAGAAATACAAAGTCAGGACTGAAAACAACTGAAAAATCTGGATATTAAACAAGTTGAAGACTTTGGAAGCCCTTTGCTCTTTTCTATGCCTCCATGAACCTTTCTTTATTGTTTGACTTTCCTCCCCTGTCCTCATTTCACCACCTATGTCAGCTCTATGGCAACAAACCTGCCCAGCCCGTCTTGGTGCAACGGAATCACGTTCACTCAGATCAAGTGGGTTCAAGGTCGGACCAAGATAACACAAGATAATCGGAATGGGGAGGGGGTGGCAGTTCCTTGGAGGAGTGGATTTTGAGCAATTGCCACTGCCAAGTGACTCACTGCTGCCAGTAGTGGAAGGAAACCTGATTGGTCACATTGGGAGAAAAGCAGGAAGAGGGCAAGTGACTGATAAAAGTGAAGTTGCATAGGCTGGTCTAGGCCTGGCAGCTTTTACTAGAAACTAACCAGGAAGTTCAGCCAAAACACAGACACAAAGCATGTGAAAAGGTAGTGGGCGAGGCAGGGCGTTAAACTTGAAAGCTCAATCATAACTCCTGAGCGTACAGTGGCCTAGGAATCCGGCTCAGATGTCAATGATAAACTCAGAGAGCTCTCATTCAGTTACCTGGTGTAACCTGCTTTATTAAGAGGGAAGGTAACCACCCACAAGTTGGGCAAAGTTTTATGTGAGGAAGCTAGCAGGGGGTTTTACGATGTTATAAAGGTCTATGTTTGAGCTGCCAGATAGGAAAGGAACTGGAAAAGTGAAAACTGCAGCTGCTGCTGCTAATTACTCGTGCAACTCTCACACTGTTCTATGTTTGTATTTTTGTTTTCTTGTTTTCTTGCTTGTTTGTATCAGTCAGACCAACTGTGTAGCCACAGGCTAGCAAATTAAAAAACAGCTGTGAATTCCTACATTTACAAAATTTAAAACTATTAAATAGTTTATTGTCATAATAAAAGGAAGATAAAACTCTCGGGTCATTTTTAAGTCTGTAGTTTGTGCTGTTGGGTTGCATTACACTGTAATATTTGTAATGTAATGTGTAATTGATGCAAAATATTAGAAACATGAACTGCATATGCATATATTATATATTATATATATATATGCAAATGCAGTTCAATGCCACTCCACTAAAATGTATAGCATCACAAATTACAATAGCATTGTAACACCATAAAACAACTGAAGTAGTATTCTCAGCAAAAATATATCATTTTAAATAAAGTAGTAGTATTTCAGTGTTTCTATTTGTGTGGTCACTTCATACAGAGAAACATGCCAGCTAAAACATTGTCTTTTGGAGGATATTTTATCGTGAAGTCATGATTTCTATAACACATGTGTTGGGACAGTAGGCTTGCACAAGCTGCAGTGTAATAAAACCACATCCACGGTCGGAGTTCCTTTTAGCTTGAGTAACATGCTCTGACACTGCCATGCTGCCAACCAGGAAGTGTAACAAAATCAAAAGAGCGCTACCACAGCGTCGTCCTGCAGAACTCCAGCCGGCCAGTGTTGGTCAGTCCGCAGGCTCAACATGCACCACTTTGTGCATGCGCAGCCCGACAGGGAAAGGAGGACTTCCTGTGAGTCTGTGACAGGCGTGTAACAGAACCCGCTCTGTTATCAGATGACCAGCTCTCTGCTTGCTCACTCTCTCTGTCCCTACTGTCTGACCCTCTCTCTCTCTTCCTCTCATCTGTCGCTCTCATCTCATCATTGCTCCATCTCTGTCTCAGACTCTGCACTGAACAGTACCCACCACATCACCCACTTCCCCTTTCCTTTGCTGAGACTGCAAAGCATTGCAGGCCCACCCACCCTCCTGTGTCTCGCTAGCCTTACTTCTAATGCAACCCACCCATCTACTCTCCGGTTTCATCCAAAACCAATTCACTATCAACATGCAGACAGTGTCAAATTGGTCTCATATCCCCTTCCTTATCAGTTGCCCTTTCCGCTTGATTAAAAGGAGGTTCTGGTACATCTGTACTACAGTGTTTAATATCAATATAACAATCAATTATACTGCCTTCAACTAATTCATGTTTTGACAGTATGCTGAAATTGTTCAATATGTCAACAAGAAATCATCAAACTCAAAAAGTGTGAAAATTCAAGCCTAGCTTTACCCCAACGCTGAAAAATACACCAGCCTCTTCCTCTCCCACTAATTTGATCAGGTTGTGTTGGCCTCTCCATAATAAATGTCCCAGAAGAGAACAGAAGAAGCCCCTTTACTCCCCCTGGACTTTAGCACAACAACAGAAAAACAACAGAGAGGGGACTGTCTATCTGCCTGGCCAGGCTGGGAGCTGTGGTATACTGAACAGCTGACCAGGGGAACCAAACATAAGGGGGAAGTGAAGCTGAATTCACCAAGGAAGAGGGAGATGAAAGTATTAAAATGTGTTAACTTAAATGAACATAGATAGAACAGCAGCCCAGAAGTTGTGTTGTTTGGTATAAAAGTACAAAACAACAAGACATTTTGATTCCACTATATGGGCGACAATACATCATTTGACCACATAAACAAACTTTGAACAAATGTAATTACTGTAACATGTAGAGTATTGTATACAGCCAACATTTCACTCTAAAATAAAGCCTCAAACTGCCACGGCGACATCACAAAACCTGTCTTCTCAGTCTGTCTGAACCTGCTAGTTTCAGGCCATAGTGGTGCAGGCACAAACATACAGGAATATCAAACTGTATTCAGCCTCACCGCCAAATTGATGGGTGGTGTCTTGGACCTGCCCACAGCCACTGAAGTCCCTGCAATTCCCCTGGAGTCTATTGTTGGTAACACACACACACACACACACACACACACACACACACACACACACACACACACACACACACACACACACACACACACACACACACACACACACACACACACACACACACACACACACACACACACACACACACACACACACACACACCTCTCTTGGTGGAATTTAGTTGAACAAACTATACTTTGTGTTACCTAGGAAGTGGCATTGAGGGTAGCATCAGGACAACATTTACTGTAACTAATATTGTCTGTGACATTGAACTGAATAATAAATGTCATCAACCTTGTCTGTTGCTGTCTTCTTAAAAGCATTCCAAACACTTTCCCAGCAGTTGGGCGTCTTCATGTACCGTGCTCTTCTTGTACCCTCTCCGCGCCCACATGTTTAAAAAACGGGTTTAACAAGTATGCAAAGCCAAAAAAATATGCATCTGGTTATCGAGCAAAGACAGTCAGGGTTACTGTGAAGTCTTTAAACCACGAGCCACAAGCAAGCAGGACATGACAGGCGAGATTAGAATCTGCTTTTAACAAGATGTTAGTAAGAAGGGGGGTGAGCGGACTGGGAAAAAAAGATGTCATGAGATTGACCATGGTGTGAGTAGCTGGGAAAATGTTTAATCAATCAGCAAGTACACACGTTGTCCAGCGTAGTGCACAAAGTAACCAGAGCTTAAGTTTGTATATTCAAATGTTGCATTGATTTAGCTGAGGCAGGTTACCCTACTAGTGAAATCCAGTTGTCTCAAGATGTGTCACATCATTCCCTTCGTCAAGAAGAGATGACACTTACTGTGGTTTCTCAAATGAACTATTACTCAACACCCCACCTGTACTCTGTCAGTTATCAACATGGTCGCTCTGCCACAGTCTAGCAAACATCTGATGCAGCGGTTTTAGTGGAATTACTGTAACACCCTGAAGGAAGCAGCGGTACAGGATGCGCAACTGTCAATGTGCACCTTTTCACTCTACTGATAATAGCAGCATTGCCATTTCATCACAGCAGTAGACTAAAGACATTAAAAGAATATTGTGCCTTAATAAGATGGAAACAACACTGTAGTCTGATGTGGATGAAAACTTTATGACACAAACTATTTCACTGAGCGGTGTTCTGTGCAGCACCTTACACTCAGCACTGACCTATTTGCCGATCCCTCCTTTATCTGCAAGTGGGTCAAGAACTCTGAACTCTATCAAGCCCCATCTCTCTCACTCTCCTTCAAACACAACACGCTATGGTATTTTCTTTTCTTCTGCTCACCTCTCTTCTCCTCTCAGTCACAGTCTTAAGACACTGTGTGTGTATGTGGATGTCTTTGGAGTGCTTACCAAATAGGCAGAAAATGTTTCCTGGGCCCTATCTGCCTCCCCTGCCTGCCGGCCAGCTCTGCTGCCTCCGTCTCTGGGCAGGGCTCGAGCTTTACCAGACAGGAAACTTGCGAGTGGCCCTAGTCATACAGGCAAGCCCTTGCCTGATCCCACACAAACAGACACCTACCCCTCTAAGCACTACCACCACTTCACCCCCCTCCGTTTTCAGCCCACAACTCGGCTCTGCATCCCCTCCTCTCATTGGCTTGACAGCTGCTCACTCACCACACCTCCTTGTCGGGATAGGCTGGCAGCTGTTCCCTTTCCTGGATGGCCATGGGCAAGGCACTCTGGGATATAGAGTTCTGAAACCCCATTCAGCCTGCTTTACAGCCCTGGCTGTGGACTACGAGTCCCAGCTCTCTCTGCCTTCACCACCCCCACTATCTCCAAGCCTGCTCTAACGTAAGCACTCAGGGCTGAATTATACACTACAGTATGTTGCTAGCAGGCTGTCAGGTATTAAAGTACAGACCAGCCATCAAACAGGGCCGAGCTTCGTATGAAAAAAAAGAAGAAAATTCAACTGTCAGAGCAGTAACATTAGAGTTGGATTCTTTCATTCACTCACACTCTAGTGACATTTCAGACACACTTAAAACTCCTGACCTAAATTATGAGTTATGAGTTATTCCTATTCCAAACAGCCTAATGCTACTACAACATGCCCTGCGCACACAGCACACAACTTGCCCCGCACAGAGCATTTCAATCGGAAAGTTGTTGCTATCGCTTATACCTTGTTCAATACAATTATTTTTGGTTCCTCCTTCCCCTCGTTCAGTACCCCCCACCCTCTCTCGTGAGCCCCCATCCCCCCCTCCTCTTTCTCTAAGTGCTTCCACCTGCCTGAAAAGTTAATGCCTTGAACACATCCTATAAACTTTATCTCAAGATTCCCCAGAGGTAAAGAGCAGTACAGAGGAAGTACTTTAGGAGGATTAAAAAAAAAGAGGAACCTTGACTAGGGACTACTGCTGCGACCCACCTCTCCTCTCCGGCCAACCCCCCCACCCTGCTCTCCTTTCTGTCCCCCTCCCTCATTCCTCCCTCTCTCCTCTCCTCCTCTGCCCTGCTCCCCTCTGGTTGCCAGGCCCGGGGCAGACAGCATGGGGATGGCAGGGTGCCTTTAGCTCACCTGCGATGGCCGTGGTGAAGCTTGTTGTGGGTTAGCTCAGCCCTCTCCTCTCCTCCTCTCCCTCTCACTGTTGTGCAGCTTAAAGCCCCGTATGCGCTAACCAAGCAGCAGCAGATCAACTCAATTCCCTTCCTGGTTTCTGGAGGGCAAAGAGGTCCCTCCCTTTCTCTCTCTCTCTCTCACTCACTCTCACTCCCTCTCTCTTAAAGAAACAGCATTCCCCCTCCGTCTCCTCTCCCTCCTCCCTCTGTGAAGCAAAAGTAAAGTGGAAATTTATTCGCACTAAAAAGTGGACAGTTGTCAAAGTCATAAACTCAATCGGAGATGACACAAATCATTAACCCATACCTTTCCAGTCAGTGATTTCCCAGTGAATGTCAGCCAATGTTTCCATATATGAACACTCATATGTTTAGTTTAAGTGTAAATGAGTTGTAACTCTTGTCAATTCTTCTCACCCGCCTCATCTCTCACTGCTCCTTTTCCTTTTCTATGTGAGTCGCACCCACCCATCCTATTGCCTGAGGTCATGGTGTCCCACCCCAAAAGCAAGCCATGGCACATTCCAGCACATACAGTAGGGGCTGCCAGCAACCCCCTTGATACACTTCCTGGCTCGACCTGGTCTATGTACATAATACCTGCCAAGCTCCAACAGGTGAGGCATCAGAGAAGACATTACTAAGTCGAAAAATGTCTTATCCACTATGGCAAATGGCAAGTTCCCATGTGTAAATTTACAGCTATTGCACTTGATGTTGCGCCATTTCCAACCGCCCACCCGCACGCCCCCTCAGTGAGTGCAAGCCAGCCATTGTGCCATGGAGTGGGATGGAGCACAAGATGTATTCAATGATTCTGTTGCATTATAAACCATCACAACACACCTCTGAAAGCACTATAGTCATATACTGTATTTCATGCACACACTATATAAAACGTACCTTTTACAATGATGCTGTGTGTAAACTGTTGTCTTTTGGCTCTAGTCTCACAGGAGTCGTGTCCCACAGTGCCGCAGGGCTTGACACTGGCTTGGCACTGTACAGATAACCATGCAGGGGTATCAGGGGGCTTTTCTGGAGAGGTAGTGACATACCCTCTGCCAAGAGGGCACTGTTAGGCACCGTCTCTCCTTTAGCACAGGCGAGTCATAGCTTTCAAACTTCAGAAACACACATGGATTGCAGTATTTGGACATTTGGTGCCATCACTTGCTATAATTTGCAAAGCTAAGTGAAGATGATGCAGGTGGATAAGTTGCATCCTAAGTGACATGAAAACAGTAGGACATACACTTTCACATAAATACATAATATTTACACAAGTTGCCCTTTATTCTGTTTTGGCCTAATTACCCACAGTCGAAATTAGTTGAGCCCATGTCTGAGATGATGTCAGACATTTTTATGGCAATGTCGTCTTTCAGTCCAATATAAACTGCTCCTCTCCAAGTCCAGACAGCCCACATCAAATCTGTGTTTACCATTACTGTCTGAATGATGGTTTTGATTAAAACTAGCTAAAAGAAGGAGGCAGTTAACTAAAATCCCTGTATTCAGATCGCTGTTTGACCCTACTAACAAAGACTGAAACAGTTCAAATTAGTAGTCCGTGTGGTGGAAAGTAACAGTAAGTACATTAAATCAATTACTGTACAAGTTATGAGGTATTGTTACTTCACTTAAGCATTTTCATTTATGCTACTTTATATTTCTACTCCACTTTATTGTACTTTTTACTTCACCACATTTTTCTGATAACTTTAATTACTATTTACTTTGCTTGTTCAGATAAATAAAACAACATATAACCTAATCAACAAATAGATTACAACTTATTGCTATGGATAAAGATAATACTGTATTGATGCCTTGGTGAAGTTTATAAGCTACCCAGGCTATATATAGTAGGCCTAAACAAAACACTTTTACTTTTGGCACTTTAAGTATATTGTGATGCTAATACTTTTGTAGCCTACATTTATTATTTTGAATACAGGACTTTTACTTGTCACGGAGTATTTCTACACTTTAGTATTAATACTTTTAATGAAGTAAAACATCCGAGTAGCCTACCGTAATTCTTCTAATTATTTTTCGTAGTTCATTTTGACACTATTTCCTCATTAACCGGAAACGTCAATAAGCTAACGTTAGCTAACGTTAAAGCCGTGCTATTCTGAACTGAGATGGCACGAACGTAAAAAACAATAATATATATATTTAAATATATAAATAAAATAAGTATTAAAATAAGCAGTTACCATTTTAAAATTAGAAATAGTCGTCATCCATCTCTCAAACGATTTGTAGTCAGTTTAGTGAAAGTTAGTTAGCTTATTGGTACACGTGTTGCCACGGTTACCTGCACTGAGCGCGCGGATGGTTAACAGAAACCTGCCAGCCAATCAGAAACGAGTATCGACACGTCCATAGTATAGTAAAACTATATTTTAGAGGGTGGTTTGAAAAAAATCAAGGTAGGTGACTGAATATTAAAATGCCTTGAAAAGACAAAAACACACACATTACAACCAGGGGCCACGTCCCCTATCCAAAAATATATTTTTTATAATTATATTTGCTGTTAAAACCTTCTTCACACTAAAGAGCAAAGTTGTGGTAGGGAAATATTTATTTTAATACATTGGCCTAAAAGTAATGCAATTTAAATGACTTAAAGAGCTGGAAAAATACAAGTACATGACCTCTATGGTAGCTATGGCCCTGACAACCATATCAATGTATGATAATCATGAATGAAGTAAAACATTAGAGAACAATTCAAGTCAGTTCTACTCTAAAATGGAGTCTGCAACTGTGTAACTGTAATATCTTTGTTTCTTCGTTGTCTGCTGCAGTTAATATTGTTTTGTTAGAAGGGGATAAATATATTTATTAGTGTGGTACAAGTCTGTCAAGAGTCATAGATGCATAGAAAGTGGATACCAATAGCTGTCAACAATGAATAACAACTTACAGTACATTCACAAATAGGTTTTATTTTTAATCTTTTGTATACATTATAACCATATCCAACATTTTTATATTATAATAAAATGACTCTTCTCCCTTGTCATTTACATAAATCAAAAATTTGTATATTAAGACTGCAAAATAGTACTCCTGTGACTTTTGAATATAGCTTTGTACACATACAAGTGACAATGCATTCATTTATGCTCTGAACAAATGCACATTTTTTTGGGGAATAAGAAAGGTCAGCCATAAGCAGAGAGAATGCAAGTGCTCTAGCAAGACGACAGGCTAGCAAGTAACATCACCATCATGTGACCAACACTGACCTGGGTTAAAATGTTCAGTCAAACCCTTTTTAGTACTTGAAACATCTGAAGCACCACTCAATGTTGGGTTGTATTTTTACCACAATTAATTGGGTTAAATCACAGGGAAAAGGATCTGAAATGTATATCAACACAAGTCTTTTCCAAAAGCATGCCTCTAGGCTGGTTGTGTCCCAAGAGAAAGCTTGGAGCGTCACACATAGCAGTACAGTGAAAACATAACCAAATACACCTCAGGGGGAAAGTACAGACCAACAACAAAGAGGAAAATAAAGTTAAATTCAGTCAACGTGATTGAAATCTCATATTGACATTGCAGAGATTCAGGATTTTGATAAAAACACCAGCTAATCATCCCCATCATGATCTTGGGAAATACAATACACATACAGTATTTGGAAGATAATAACCCATGCTATATCATCCCATGAATACATTTTGATCATTGTTTTCTCAATGTCAATAACGACATTATGGCATATGTCGGGCCTCCACAGCATAAGCCTCCTCCCGTGAGAGAGTGACAGCGTGGGATGCGCATGTATGTTGAGGAAACAATCAAAAGTGTAGATCACTGAATGAAATAAATCAAAAACATTCAAAGTACACTGATATGATGTTCATGAATGTGCATACGAGAAAAATAACTGATCAGGCATTGCAACACTGTCATGAGTACCCTCTTTGGTTTGTGACATTGTTCACAAAGTGATCGCTCATTCACCAAAAAGTGAAAATGACTCCGTATACGCCGATTTGTCCTGCACTCTCTACTATCAAATGTAATCATTACATTGGGAGGTAACTGCAAGGTCTCTGCAGAGAACATTTTAGCAGATAGAAGTTTGACAAAGGGATTTTAAATCAAAATAGCAGCATTCACCTTCAATAAAACTAATTTAGAATTTGCAAGAAGGGGATATGTTTGGATTTCTGTTTTGAAATCTCAACAGCAGGTAATTTATTAAAATACATGTTCCACAAGCCATCAGCTGTTGCCATAGAATAGACTAATACAGAATATTCAACAATACAAAAGAAGTTTGTCAATCAATGCAAATTCAGCTGACACAATGGCAGCCCTTAAGTGCTTTACATCCTCTGTAGCATGGTGGAGAAGTGAGCTGTGGCTACCTTTTGACACTGGCATGGTGAAGCTGTGGTCTTACAGTACAATGACTCAAAGGGCCTGGCTGCTGGTGAAGAAATAAATTGGGGAGGGGGGGGGGGGGGGGGGGAAGGGACAAAACCATTTTACCAAGAGCAAGATGGAAAAAAGTGCCAATGTGTGTGATGGCTTGTGTACGTGTATGCAAGCAAGACCCCGGGGCGTGATAGGGCAGTGGGGGCCTGTTCACTCAGTGCCGCGGGTGGGAGTACTGGGCTGGTTGAGGCCCATGGTTTTGCACAACCAGCCGGCAAAGTCCACTTCCTCCACTTCTGATCGTTTGATGAACGTGTGACTCTGAAAGAAAACCCAAAGTCATTAACACAAAAAATGATAACGGCTTAAAATCAAACTATCAGATAAATGAACATTTAAGTTCAGGTACCCACCATCAACATCTTCAGATCTGCCCTCTCAGCCGGGTTTTTGATCAAACTGCAGACACAAACGACACCAAAAAAGAAAAAAAACTATAGAATTGATTTCGTCAATGAAGGTTTAAATTGGATTTAAACACTCTCAGATCTCACTAGATTAGTTTCTGCAAGCACCTCGTACATAGCAAAACATAAGCATTTCAGTCAGCACCATCTGCTGTCTTCATGTCACATGACATTAAATGCACAAGGAGACAAGAAAGTAAAACTCTACATTATGTAGTCATCATTTTTGCACAGAAGATATAGGCAGAGTCCTTTTTTTAAGTTGCTCACTCCAAACATGTCACTGTCGATGCTCACCATTTTGTCACAAAGTCCTGGAAGTCATTGGTGTAGACCCCAAGTGGCAGTTTAGGGGGTGGCTGAGGAGGAATCAAAAAAAGGTAAAAAAAAATTGTACAATTGATGCAAACATACACTTTGTGCTTATGTATAAAGAGAAAGAAAGGTGTGTGTTTATGCAAATCAGTGTTTTCTCACACCTCATTCACAATGTAGTCCAAAAGTTCAAAGATGGCCATAGCTGGTCTACTGTCCATCCCATGTCCTGTGGAGAAGTTGCATATCATAGACACAATTATCATCAATTTCCTCCATTACAAATCATATCTTAAACATGTTTCGTTTTTTTTATCATTATATTTGAAAGACTTTATCCTGAAAACATGGATGTAAAAATGCTAAGTCTAAAAATCTACTTCTATGAGTTTGGAATTGTTTTTTGCGCTTCTTACCGCTCACAGGCCGGCCCGGTGGTCTGGGCCTCTGCATGTTGGTGTGAGGCGCTCCCTCAGCCCCGTCCATAATGGCCCGTCCGAAGATGTTCTCCAGCTCTTTGGCGTCTGGTGGGGGGATGGGGTAGCGGCCAATCGCCAGCTCCACCAGGGACAGACCCATGCTCCACACGTCAGACTGAACAGAGTAGTGTGTGCCCTGCAGTCTCTCCGGCTGTTGAGAAACACACGATCTACGTCAGAGGGAGCGGGTAGAGCCAAGATGCCGGGCAGGAGAGAGGGTTGGGCAGAGGGCTGGGTGGGGAAGGCACAGGAAGTGGTTGAGAGGATAATAGGAGGGGGGCATGATGGCAAGAAGAGTTGGGGTGTGGCGAGGGCAAGAGGACAGGGGATGGGAGGGTTTGGCAGGAAGTGAACGAGTAGCTTTGGACTGCTTTAGTTAGAAGGGTGAGCAAGGACAGGTGTGTGTGTGTGTGTGTGTGTGTGTGTGTGTGTGTGTGTGTGTGTGTATGTGTGTGTGTGTTGGGAATTATGATCAAAGGGCAAGTGTCTCTACACCACTGGCGCTTTGTGAGATGGGACAGACAAGCAGCTTTCGACACTGCACCCACCAGGTGTGTAAGAGTGAGGGGAAAGAAGGACGAGAAGGAGCGAGCACAGTTGCCTCGCTCATTGCCAAAGAGCCCTTTCCTGGGCACAGCCCTCGGTTCTTGGCAGGGGAGTGAGGGAGGGCCAGAGGAAAGGAAGGCAGAGGGCGGGGCCAGAGAACAAGAGCAATGTGAGAAAAGAAGAGAAGGAAAGTGGGGATAGGGCCAGAGGAAAAGGGGTGGGGGCGCAGGCGTGCAGCGCTGACTCACCGACATGTAGGAGCGTGTTCCAACAAAGGAGTTGGCCATGGAATCTATGAGCTGGCCGCTCACACCAAAGTCGCAAAGCTTGATCTCCCCGCGGGAATTGACCAGGATGTTGGAGGGCTTGACATCTATGTAGCAGAGGGGACGTGGAAAAACAAATAAATGTACAATACATTTTCAAGGCGACTCGTATCTCATCTGTCGTTCACACTCAACATCTCAGTGTTGATTATTTGAGAAGATGAGAGGAGACGGCTTACAATAGAAACTCATGACTTAACATATAACAAATAAGGACACTGCTACACTGGTATGTTAATATACGGGTTTAGGTATGCAAGTATATGCAGGGGGAATTAATGTACGTGTATACATGTCTATTGCATGTTTCCATGTGAGACACAAAAGTGCAGGCTCTGAAAACCTCCAGAGACAGTAAAAACTATGCATCTGATAACAGAAGCAAATATCTTTTGTAGATTAAAAAAAAACATTTTCTTGCAACATAGAATGACTTCAGAAACAAATATTTATATGACGCTTCAGTCTGCCTCGAGGCTGGCATGCACAACACCCCCAGCTTTATCTGTGGTGCCATGTTAATGGAGCAATGGAGGAAAATAGCTACATCTCAAGCTGAGCCTCCGTTATAAACAAGCCTGGTCCTCCACATTTCCCGCTCAGCGCTGAAAAACATCCTGCAAAAATAATGGGTTAAGACTGAGCCCTGCAATCTGTCCTCTGTGGTGCGACCCCCCCCCCCCCCCTCCCACCTACCAAGGACATGTGAAGAGTGACTGAGAAAGAGGAGGCATGAAAGAGCGGGAGAACGATGGAGGGAGACACGGAAGGAGGGGTCAACAGGGCGCGGCTGCTGTATAATCACATCTGAGAGGCTGTAATTACTGCCTGAGCTCACAGACAACTGTCCCAGTACCACCGACCCTGTAGCAGTGAGACTTCACTGCACTGCACTATGCAGGTCTGAACGCTGCCTTCAACTGTGCTTTTCATGGCAACACGCCCATGGTAGCTCACTGGTGTGCTATGGAAAAGTTCTGTCTTGGAGACTGTGCGACTTGTGATTTTGTTTGAATGCAAAGATAATGGGTTTTACCGAGCCTTTTTTCCGTCATGCTACAAATTTCTATGATGAGGAACTTGTGATGTTCTCAAACAATACTTTGCCTTGTGGTGAGCGCACTTAAGCTCTTACGATGTTGCTCGAGTGCATTTGGAGGAAAAAGCATGAAGACAATTAATTAAAGTGAATTAATGTGGCGTATTTCGTATCAGGCTTGGTTTCACTAGCAAAACAAAAGTTTGGGGAAATAGCAATCATACCTAAATGCTTTCCGTTAGTGTGTGTGAGCCGGTGTAAGAGCAGCAAGGATAATGTCAGGGGAGAATTAAAGGATAACCCTGCATTTTTTTTTTTTTTAATGTGCTGTTGAGACTGTATCATTTGCAGGGTCTGAATCTCAGCTGGTTGCTCCACAGGCAACAGCAACATTAGCTGCAACTAAAGTCCAGAGAAAAACATCTAACATTGCATTATTTCTAAAGGAGGATGACTGGAATCTGGAAACAAGGCATAGTTGCCCCTACGCATGTATTAGCTAGTACCTAGTCCATACACTAAACAGTGTTGAGCCTGTAGTGAAAAACTAGACTTGAGTGTAATTCTCAGTCACTACTTTGTCATAAAATATAATCAGGAGCGTATCCATCAAGTGTTTTAGTCATCTTGCTCCGGATGATTTGAAAATGTTGCCGAAGAGATTTTGAGAGCAATAGTAATAACTGTGACTAGAGAACCATCTTACCTCTGTGCATGATCTGGTGCTTCTCCCGCAGGTAGGCCAATCCCCTCAAAACCTGTGAACAAGAGAGAAAAACCATTAAACATAACACACAAATACACACAAATACACACAAATACAAGAATATATGGACACATGATTTAAAAAAAAATGTTTTCCTTATGTAGACAAACATTATTTTGGTTATCCCAGTATTACACTTAGTTGTTTGGACTTGATGCAAGAGTTTACAGTAGTGACTCATACATGACTTGACAACACACAGCTAGTTAAGCAACACCGCAGGAGACACACACCCACAATGAGCAGTGCATCTGCAAAAACATGTTTAGTGTAGTAACGAGCTTTATGAATCTTCATACAACTGCCAAATTACAACCGAAACCAATTATACAATTACAAACATGTCATTAAAAGGCTTTTTTTTTTATGCAACAGAATTAGGGAAATACATACAGCTATGCTAACTTTCCCCAGGATTTCTTCTGGGATTCTTCTGGCTTCCTTCAGGACCTGGTCCAAGGATCCACCATCCTGTAGAGACAAGTTGCACAATTATAATCTGACATACCATTTTCAAAAATATAAAAACTACACATTTGGGAACAAGTATTTTGTCTGACCAGATCAATTCTGTGTCCGTTTTGTAGGAGGCCCTTGCTAACAGTCTTTGTCTCTCACCATGTGCTCCATACAGATGCTGATCTCCCCATCGCTATAAAAGGCCCCATAGAAGCCCACAATGTAGGGGGAGTTGCATTCATGCAGCACCTGCAGCTCTCTGATAATCTGGTTTCTGATGGCAGGCTTGATTTCCAGGTGGATCAACTGAGGAGGGAAAGGATGAGATCATAAACTGCTGTTCTGACAAAAAACAAACAGCTGCATCTACATCATTCACTGATTGCTTAATGTCTCAAGGTAACACATTTCAGAGGTGGTGGTCAGAATAACTACAACTCTTTTAAAATATTTGTACTCACAAACACAGACCAGGTCTGTACACCTCTTTTAATAATGATAACCACAATATAGCAAAGACAAGTTCCCATATTTCCAAATTGTTTCACGTCTTTTGCATAATTTGTACGGGGGAAAATAAATTGGCATGACAACACACACTTAAAAGGCTCAACGGCCTACAAGCTTGTGCTTGCTTGAGTCGCTGCTGCAGTGTCTGTTTGGAGTCCCAGTAACTTTCTGTCTCATAAACTGTACACTATTCATTATGATCAAATTAGAGGGGAAAATTGCCAAACCAACCGCCGCAAGTTTACAACAACTTTTGCGAGATAAATCTCTTTTACACAAACAATGTAATCGAGACACTGCTTGTAAATTACCTCAAACATATTTTTGGCATTTCTTCATTGTAATTTTGTATGACTCATAATGTGCAAAAGATATTTATCTGTGATAAGCCAATATTGGCCCAGATGATTTATGAAGACATATTTATGTCTAGGTCAAGTATAAGTGGTGTGAGATATAGCATCTTATAGCCCCTCACATTTTTATTCATGTTAAGAAGTTAAGTGCTTTTCTCCACACAGAAAGTCAGTGTGGCTCCATGTAGAAATGGGCGCAGCAAACCAAGCCAGCACCAGGGTGCAAAGATAACATCTAAATTGAATTCCCAAATACACCTCTGGAATGTGTTTTGTTTCAGCTCCCTCCACACTTCAACTGCAACAACAACAAAAAAATCCAACAAATGTTAATTTTCACCTTTCGAGCCATGACCAAACCCGAGGGTTTGTGGCGGACCTTGTTGACCACTCCTCCGTTTCCAGCGCCCAACTCGCATATGGGCTCGAAATCCTCATCCTTCAGCTCCCCAACTTGAGCTTTCTGGGTCAGAAAGGCCTCCAGTCGTTTCCTCTGTTGTTCATCCAGGTCCAACTCACCCAGCTTCTTTTGTAAGGCCTCGAGGTTGGCTCTGTGAGGAGGAGAGAGGGAGAGAGCGTTGAGAAGACACGGATATTTAACGACGCAATTTAAATGGTGGTGATGACGTTGTGCAGAGCTTGGTTATAACTTGCACGCACAGAGCAATCTCTTTAACACGGGTTCAATTAATCTTAACCTTTTTTTGTAAGGGTTGTTGTTAGAATGTACAACAACAGCCATACCAACGCATTCAATTTCAATGTAAACAACTTAAAAGATGAGGTTGAATCAAAACATTTAGGTTTAATAATATGAATTGTCCCTAATAAAGATTTTTTTTTAATATCACAATCAAAATTAAGTGATTTGTTTTACCTTCAATACTAACTGTGTGTGTTGTTTTGCACAATATATAAAATGTAATCATAAAACAGATTTTTTTTTTGTTCATCTTAAGTCATACTAGGGTTACTCACTCAGATGCAGCATCAATGGTGTTGGAGGTGGCCTGTCCCTCCCCGATGGGCGTTATGTTCAGGGGAACGGGTCTTCTTTTAGGAGCCATTTCAAATATTAACCCTAAAACACTTTCTCAAATAATGCACTAACTTACAACGAGCTGTGAAGCTGCTTATCTAGTCTTTTCCTTGTTCGAAACTCAGTGTGAAAAAGCAACAGGAACAGCTCTTGGTGGCTAGTAACTTGGCTAGCTAATGTTAGCAAAGTTAGAATACTTTAGGTAGCATGTCAGTCAACTATTTGGGTAAATCGTATCATTCCGAGGTGCTCTTTAAAGGTCAGGTTGTTTTTCCGGTGCACCTATAGCTTATGGAGTAAAAACATTTCAATTTGTCTGCTTTCTTCTGGGTTATCTACCTGCTGCTCCTAGCCATTAGCCACCTAGCTGCTACTAGCTAGCACCAGCTCCAGGAAAAATCGTGCCCTGCGTCTGTGAGTCCTAAATGTGCAGCCCCCCCTCGCTTCTCAGCTTTCACGAGACCACAGGCCAACCACGGTTTTTTACCGGGAGACCGACACAAGTGGCAGGACGACAGCGTCGGAGATACAAATTCCTCCGTGTTTTTAGTTCAGGGTGCGGGGCTCTGAAGCGAAAAGGGTTGTCTGGTGGTGTTTCAATACAGGAAGCAGCAGCTGCAGCATCAGACCTGTGTATGACACCCACAGGGAGAGCCCTTCATAAACACCGCGAGACTGAGGCCGTCTCACAAGTTGGTAAGAGAGACGCAGGAATCTCATGGGAGGTGTACGACATCTACAGTTTGTGATAACACCTCCGGTATGCTGTTTTTAATGAGGTAAAAGCTCAGTTTGACCATCTGATCTGCAGCTTTCTTATGTGTTCTAATGGCAGTTAGTAAACAAGCTGCGAAGTACATTACTGCCCCCCAGCGGCGACAAGAGGGAACTGAAGATTTACAACAGGTTATACTTTGTTATGAAGAAATGTTGCTACATTTTCAGTTTAAAAAAAACATGTTAAGTTTGCATTTGAAGTTGTATTACAGTTAAAATCTGAGCTTTTCTTATCATGCATACTAAAAACACTAAACCCTGTCCTTCACCTGCACAATATCACTCAAAGAGACATGAACCAATCAAGAAGAGACTCAAAATGACCACAAAGAAACATAAAAAAAACTATAATGAGATACAAAAATTCTACAGAGAGACGAAAAAAGACAAAAAACATAACAAGAAAAAGTCCATAGCAATTACAAAGACACAAAATGACCACAAAGGGACATAAAACCAACAACAACAAAAAGGTTAAACAACTATGAAGGTTGGGTGTCTCGCTCCCCAGTAGGAGAGGTGGTGGGGTCTTTTGCATATCTGTGTGTTCCCACATTCTCCACAACGAGTAAGACCTTGTACCCTCTGGCAAACGATATAAAGTACCCCATTGTAAACATTTGTTCCCTCCTGCATAAAAAATGTAAATGGTGTTATGCGAGGCTGCAGGGGTTGTGCAATAGCTTCATATTAAGATGAGAGGAGTTGTGTAATATGAAGGCGTGTTCTGGTCACAGGTTGTGTTATACGTGTATTTTGGGGTTGTGATATGCTTTATAGTACATTGTTTACATGTGTGTTTGTTTTATTATTACTATGGAGGCAGCTGACAAAACAATGTGTCATGTGTGCAGCATTTGAGTCTCCTTACGGGGACAATAAAGTTTATTGTATCATATTTCTTTATTTAATTCTTTAAAGTTGTGTTTAGTAAGGTAGGCCTGTTTTCATACAAAAATAATGAGATTCACATATTATGGTAAAAGCCTTTTCTAAAGTGATACTCCGAACATACTCCTTTATGTTTCCGTCAAGAGCTTGAATTTACAACAATCAATAGCAATGAAAAAATAATTAAAACATTACAATTAAATATAAATAATGTCACAGTAGGAAAAGCTGCGTCAGTTTCAGGGTCCTAGTATTTGTGCGTTCTGTCAAAATGTCTGTTGTGAAAAGGTTTATTTAACGTACGCATTTCCTCTGATTGACTTTGAGTAAACACTTTGCACACACATGTTGCAACATGTGAAATAAAAACTATCATTTAGCACAAAAAGGAAGCAAATATTGTAACATTTGGTCAGTTTGGGAATGTTTCAGTGCACCGATTTAATTCCTTCTCACGTCATGCTTTAGGTCTACACGCTAAATTCAAAGTGAAATATTTAAAATATTAAATTCAATATTTCGGCACCTGGGAAATGGTTAGTACATTTCACAAGATATTTGAACGAACGCTGTGGTTTGACCACCTGCAGCTTTAAGGAGTTTAAGTCGTTGACCATGGAGCCGCAGCGGTTCGAGTGCAGCCAGGGACCTTTATTGCATCATCTCTTTTTCCCCCTCAGATCTTTAATATCTCCCACTACTTAAGTGTAATTAGGAAACAAACACTATTAAGTGCAAGTGACTATATTTCAGAAGGTATATTACATTACACAATTTGCTTCAACATTTTTAGGAGCACCTGCAGACAGACTGAATAAATACAGACTATTTTCAAAATAAAACAATGGCAGACATGTTTTTAAGAACTGATTTTAATTAATTCCACACGTCAATAACAGCTGTTAGAATACGATCATTTGAAATTTTACAGTTTTATCCTCAACAGGCATCAAATGTGTCCCCAGATGTGAGCATTTGGTACAGGACATTACAATCTGGACCTTAACCTCCCAGTCCTCTGTGGCATCAGCTTCAGGTGCTGCTGCCGCCCTCAACAGCTTCTTATTGTCTGTATACCTATATGAACAACTGGAGGCGATTCAAGGCTTAATAAAATATTATTTAAATTTTATTGTCTTTTAATATGAACATATAAAAAAAACACAACAAAACATTTACATCATGGATTGTAAGCCTCTGCCCATGCTACCTTATGCAGTATTATAAGAAGAGATGCCACTACAAAAAGACCAGACCCTCAGCTCTCTCCAGCTCCCGAACCATCTGCGAACGTCTCTGGCTCAGTTCCACAGAATCAACCTGCACCACCTCTCGTCTTTAACCATAAGGCAACGAAAAGTTTAGGAGATGACTTCAAATAATGACCTTCTATAGCTATCAACAAATGAACAATGTCATTTTTATATGTATAGCGGTTACTTACAAATTGCCTCGTTAAAGACAGGTATTAGAGTTCTTTACATAATTTTGCTTCAAAGCGCCTTTTTTATTTATTTAATTTTTTCTCTCATATATATATATATATATATATATATATATATATATATATATATATATATATATATATATATATATATATATATATATATATATATATATATATATATATATATATATATATATATATATATATATATATATATATATATATATAAAAAATGTAATTTATATATTTAATTTAAATATATATATTTAATTTAAATATATATATTTAATTTAAATATATATATTTAATTTAAATATATATATATACATTTAATTTAAATATATATATTTTTTGCCCTTTTCAGGGACAGACTGATGTATTAGAGGCGAAACGCCATTAATCAATTTTGTGTGGATAATCAAACATCTTTCAACAGTATATTGATTCTTACGTCTCAAAGGAAGGAGAAAAATGGAAGATCAGATTTGACTCGACCTACTTTTTCAATCATCAACCTTATCGGAGGACGCGCTTGCAACAGTGAGGCCCCGGATCAATGTGTAAATGTCATTTCTCTGTGCTTATGAGCAAGGCAAAAGAAAACCGGATTCTGTGCTGGACAAACCGTAACAAAAAGGATGATAAGAGAGGGAAACATACAACGCAGAGCTCATCTGAGTCACTACTCAACCCCCCCCACCCCGCCCTCCCCTCCCCCATGTGTCTCACAGTGGAGCAGACCGCCACTTTTCTAGTTTCACATTTTCTTATTCCCACGCATGAGATGGTTGAGGAGAACTGATCACAACGGTCAGGGATCCTTGATTAATACTCACTACATGACGGCTTTAAAATAAATAAGCCTTAAAGTTGGGATGAAGTATCAGATGAAAGTGCAAACAGCTCTAGCAACACAGCAACATATTTTCTTATCTTTAAGCAAACACTGATGGCCTTCCTGCAGACAAAACTTAAAAAAAGATTCTGCACATGCAGCCCGGGTATCCTTCTGAGAAACAGCCACCACATACTGACGACACTAGTGCAGGTGCAGAGGAATATTAGTTAAGCCTACAGCATGTAGCAATTAAAGTCCAATTCTACTCCAGCAAATAGATGTGACCTTATCTACATTGAAAGGAGGCCGAGGGGATTGTTTGTTGAAGCAGCTCCACTTGTTCCAGACAAGACCATTTGTTATCCAATCAATGACTTTAAGCGTGGTGGGGTTGCACTTATTGACACTTCATTAAGTTTTGTTGTGTCAGACATGTTGAACCCATCGTAGCAAAGGACTCTGAGCGGTGCTTTGACCCAGGTCAGATTCATTCAGAGGAAAAGAAAAAGGAGCTTTCATTAACAGCACAGCCATGAGCCACTAATTATAAACACTCAAGCCACAGCAGAAGAGGTGTCCTGCTTTCTGCAACCAATAGCTCCCGTCTGTACAGAACGACACTTGTGTGTAAATCTACAAATGTGGCTGTTAAGAAAATGTGAACCAATTAAATAAATACGATACTACTTTCAGAGGACATCAAAATGTGGGGGGGAAAAAAAGATGAACGCACTTCCTGATTCATATTTTATAACTGTCCTTTACGAAAGATTTTATTCTGCATCTCTGTCCACTTCTCCAACTGGGAAAACATCTAAGGAAATCCTCAATGAAATAAAACTCCTTCTCTTGGGTTCTCGTCTGCTGGCCAGCTCAGCTAGCCTGAAAACAATGGGCTCCAATCTTCACCACTCAACCAAAAACAAAAACAAAAAAAAAAGGCACCAAAATCTCACAACCATTTCTTATCAGTGAATTCTTAAAATAGATCTGCTTTGGCACAGCTGCCGCACAGTAATTAAGATGAGTTACGTCAATATGCAATGCTGATATATCACTCCTAGTAAATCCAGCACAATAACTGCAGTTGTGTTTTACAGAGTGGCACAGTTCCACCCACAACATTGTGCATCACTGACACCTACAGTTAGCTTGGCTATCCACAAACTATCTCACCCTTTAAACAAAGATGTTGTTGCTGCAGAGGGAACAGAGCTGCATGGAACAATGGAATAAAACAAATAAAACAAAAAATGTAGGAAAACAAAATCTCCAGTGTAAAATTGGCTTCAGAAAGACTCATCAATGCTTCCGTCCTCCACTTCTTTCTCAGCTACGCTCTGGTCAGTCTGCTAACTTTTTATGACTGAGGTAGGTTCTCTTTAGCTAAGGACAAAAAAAATAAAATAAAAAATAAATGGAAAGCATCTCACAATGAGGCCAGTATCGTGTTATGCACCTTCATAATAATAATAATAATAATAATAATAATAATAATTAGAAAAAAAAGGATAAATTCCTGAAAAAAATAAACCTTTCAAGCCTTGAATTCATTCTCTGAACAAAGAAATAAACACAATGAGAAGTTTAACTTTGCATCACACTCCAGATATCTCTGCCTTGTACTCCCCCCAAATGTTTCATGCTCTTTTCCATTAATTGTTTTTGACCTTTTACCAAAAACTGCTGAGGAGCTTCCATTTTCAACTTGCCTGTTCATCACAAATGTGACAAAAATCAGAGACGCACACATCGAACGCCCAATGGCTAAAAGAGCCTGTAATTCCAAGTCAAATACAAAGAGAGATGAGGTGGTAGAGAGGGAATAGTCTGGAGAGAGAGAGAGAGAGGAGGAAGGGGGGGCGGTGGTGGCGGGGTGCACGATCCATTCAGTCTCTTAGGTAGAGGCAGGACGGTACAGATATTCACTGCAAGGTGATGGTTGGCCAAAAAGAGTTAGAGTTGCTTCCAGTGGTGTACAGTACAAAGAGGAATCCTAATCACTCTAGATTGAAGATTCATTAGCAGTGCATGTTTGAGTGTGTTTATTTTTGACTGAATAGAAACCAGAGCTGCTAAAAGGCTCCGACGTTTGGGCATATGGGAGGGTTGTTGCATCTAGTGGATTGCTGTGTTCCTGTCCTTTGAGCCCCCTGCCTCTCTGTCTCTGTGTGTGTGTCAGTCTATGAGGGGAGAGAGCTGCGGGGTCAGTAGGCAGTGACCAGGTCCTTGTCGTAGTTGTATCGGCCCCTCTTTGGGGCAGGACTGTCGGCGCTGTCCTCAGTGTCCTCGCTGTCTCCTCCTGCCCCGCCCCCTTCCTCCTCAGACGAGGAGTCAAGAGTCAGATCTACCACTGCACCTCCTCCCGGTGCCCCAGCAGCTCCTCCTGCGGATCCTGACATCCCCACAGAACCGCTTCCAGATTTGCCCGTCAGGCTGGTGCTGCTGTGGGCCGGTGAGTGACCGTTTGCCTCAGGAATGCCTGCAGACACAAAAGGTAATTTTAAATTGATTACAAAAGATATTTACACGAGCACACTAATTCACTAAAAAAAAAGAAATTGAGACATCGAGAGGTTAAATTGACAACGTTTGACACTTACATATATCAACAACAGGATAATCTGGTGTGTCGCTGCGTTCTCTTTCTCTGTCCCGCTCCTTCTCATCACTGATGGGTCGCCAGGAGCCGTCGGTTAAGTACTCAATCTCCTCAATGTCCTCACTCGTCTCTTTCAGAATCTCAGCTAGCAGCCTGGAATACACATTGCTGGTTAGAGTCGCCTCGCAAAACAGATTTCACACCAGAAAAAAGAAACAAAATACTCCATTCAAACTCAATTACAGGAGCCGAGCAGCGGTCTGCACGGGTTGAATTTCTTAGTTTTGGTCCTTTCCTGCAGTCTGAAGATCATGTCTGTCATTCTAAATCCTTAAATTACTTTGTCACCATGATGACCACATCGATAATTTTGACCATTTTCATTAAATAGCAAGATATTACTCAAGTTACGCTCAATGAAGAAAATCAACTGAATAATCTTGAACCCGTAGTTGTTTATTATCAACTGAAAATGTATTCTACAAATGTCACTGCCTCAAAACACCACTCTATAAACTTCACAACATTTAGTAATTAAGCTTCTGAAACCTGAAATCTAGAGTTAAATAAGGGACTTTCACACAAGGAATGCAAATATACCTCAAAGCCAAACTGTAACACAATGCTTTCAGTCTTTGAGAAAGTAAGGGAGTGTCTGTGAGAGTTGCAAGAAACTACACGCCCAAAAGGTTGTGGATGAACGTATTTTAGCATGATTCTTTTTAAATATAAAATGGACTAAGTAAGTGTTTTTCGCTATTCTGTGGTGATAAAATATAAGAAAGAAAAGACAAAATGTGTTTAAATGCTGTCCACATCAGGAAAAAACACTTCAGACTGATTATAGATCAATTTGCACCTATACCTTCAAAGAGCACTTTTGTTCATGTTGACAGTACAATTGCTAGTTGTCTTGAGAATCACTTGTAGCAATTAGTACTGTAAATAAAATAAGAGTATTGAGCCCTCTTGACTCCCAAGATTACATGGTTCTCTAAACTATAGCCTGTTGCATCAAGTAAAGTCAACAAACAACGCAATTTACAAGATCAAATATTTTTGGACTACAACCTGACAGCAGGTGTAGAAAAACAAATCACAACAGAGTTGGTGCATGGTTCAACTTGTCCTTAAAAATGCGCATCTGTGCAGCTTGAATAATTTCCCCCAAGCCGGATTCAACACAGAATTACACAAAAGTGTATTTATTTCGGAATTTATTGAGGGGGAAGACAAGTCAGAGCGTGTTTCCGTCTCCTTACCCATCAATAGTGAGCAGCTCAAAGGGAGCGGGCTTGTCACAGACAGGGCAAGTCCATGTGGGCTTCTTCTCATTCATCTGCAGGAAGAAGACTGCGTCGAAACACTGAAGATGGGCACAAGTTAAAACTCGACATGGCACACCGAGCCGCATCTTCACCAACTAGTGGGGGAGGGGGGGAAGAAGCATGTTAAAGTGATCACGCTTCATAGAAGGACAATCATTTATGAAACTGGCCTTTGATACAGCAGGACAAGTAAAACAGAAAATGTGTAAGATAGTGAAGACTAACCGATCCACATCTTAACACATCGGGTATCATCATAAAGGTGTACTCACTGGACAGATGAGAGAAACCCGGAGGCCTGTGGTCGCAATTTCACTCTCTGGATCAAAACGTAGTTTGTCTTGGACTATAGATAAAATGGTAGACAAAATATCAGGAAGTGTCATAACAGTTTATTAAAAAAAAACATAATGTAATATGTGAAATTACACAATAAAAGTATTTCTTCTTAGTGTAGTTTTCAATTCCAAAGTCACATTTGCATAGAAATGTAGGTCAGAGTATAAAAGGTAACACTTACTGCGCTCACAACAGCGTTCTGCACTCTCAACAGAGCAGAGTTTGAGTTGGCTGAAGAGGTCTGCTGCAGTGAAAACCCTCACTAAATACACGGCCACAGAGTACCGCTAAAAACACACAGATTCACAGGTTGTGAGCATATATATTTCAAAAAGGCTACTAATCTAAAAATGTTGCCTCCACACAGAGTGAACCTCAAAGCCACTTACTAAGGTAAGATAAATCCACTTGGCTTCACCATTCTGTTAGAAGAATTAAAGGCGAATATTCCCTCCTGATTATAACTGTATTTAATGCAAGATATCGTCTTACATTATATGGAGCCAATTAAAAAAGTCACACATCTTAGGAAAACCTAATAGCAAATTCTTCCTATTAATGAATATCTCTTGAATCTTTGTTATAATGCCCTAAACACATAAATACGCTTTAGTGCAAATATGCCTCTATGCCATTTGATGGAATGACAACCCCGACCCCCACTTGCGGGCCAACCACAAGGTTATGGACGTGCATTGATTAAGTATGCTGAGCAATCAATTCTGTTCCACTTCAAACACACCAAAAAAAGGGTTTAGTCTGCCTCTAATCATTAACATTCCTCCAGTGCAACACACTTCTAAAGAGCTGCTGTTGGTTCATAACTGCAGTATTTTGATCACGTTGAGGATAAAAGGAGGATGTTGAAATATCTGATCAAACCTTCATGACAGAACAGATCTGTCATAACACGCCTCTCACGCTCTCTCCATGGACATCATACAAAACACTATAGAGCACTGAACAAAATATCATACAAAACAAGTAAATGAAGGTTTTGATGAAGGCCATATTTTCTTCACACAGAGCTAGTCAGCTGTCAGGCGAGCTTAGTGCAGGCTATAGGGATGGGGCATTTCCTAAACTCTGGCAGACAAAAAACAGCTTCTTATTATGTTTAATTTCAACTGTCATATTGCTCATAACTAATTGGATTCCTCATGAGCTGTAAAGAAGAGGGTGCCAAGAGGAGAAAGTGTTCTTATCTGGAACAAGACGCTAATGTAGTTTAGCTCTTGGCCCTGCAGAGTTTTCTTTTTTAGCTAAATCATGTACGACTGAGTTGGACCCATGACACAAGAAGAAAGAACCGCTTGTCCCGACTCGCATTGGTGCAGCACCACGAACCTAAGCTACACTAAAATATCAAATTCAGCATAAGACTGACCTTGCCAAAGTTTCCCCAGGTGACGGTGACTCTGTTGGTGACGTTGGAGAGATGCAACCAGGGAGTGATGTTTACAGGACGACAAGGACGACGGGGCTCAACGCCAGGCTTATTAGAGGGGTAGTAGCCCTGTAAACACACAAAAGTACCAAAGAATTATGTAAATGATTCAATATATCATCTTAAATCTAATTGTTTTTGAGTATTTGTTGACATAACAAGCATCAGGAATCCCTCTGAGGGCTTAGATACAGTTTAAAAGATGAATTGTTGTTGGGCTTATCATAGATGTGTAATCACTTTTTAAAATGCAAAATTAGAAAAGTGAAGACAAGAAGCTCTTTGCTTGCAAACAGATAAAGTGGAAATAGGATCTCAGTTCTCCTTCGAGTAAAACTGAAGGAGCGCTGAGCTCAGGGTAAGTTGCACATGGATGTTAGATTACAATCACTCCTACAGCGTTTCTGTATTCTCTCGTGTTTATTTACTTATGTATAGTCGAGGCATACCAGCCAAGAAGCCTCTCTCATATTAATATTTGATTGCACGCCACTGTTGTTACTACATAGCACATTTTATGTGTGAACAATACAAGTTGTTTAGTTAGTAAGAAAACTGCAGTGACTTTTATCCTCTGTCCACGTTAAAAGGTAAAGAGAAGTATTTGGTTCTGCTAATCACAAGTAACATTTTGTCCAATATATAACGTCACAATATCAATACAAATACTCAGAGAAAGCCAGTCTCTCAGTATTTTAACTTTATTTACGATATTCAATCTTGTTGGACTCACTTTCTAATCCCTCACCTTGCTATGGATTTGTTAGTGGCAACAAAATAACATTTTGCTATTTGTCATTGGTCAACTTAGTGGTTTATTACAAAAAAACATTATTAAAACCACAATTAATCTCATATCTGTGTATCGACATTATCTTTGTTGATGCCACTAAGTATTTAAAATAATCTGTCACTGTTATTACATTTGATTTGAAGCTCAAACACAAAAGACTTATTAAAGTTATTATGTTGTCAACAGCAAAGATTTTCTTTTCTTAAATACAAAAGTTACCAGATTCCCATTTTTGTTTTCATAACATTAATTTTGACCGTTTTATTTTCTCACCGCTGTCAGGTGGAGACGTTCCTACTCAAGGCTGGCTAACAAACACCATCTGTACATGGATATCATTTTTTTCTTGCCTTATTCAACATCCACCTGCATTAAGTTGGCTAATCCACCACTGTAATACATCCGGATGCTCGTTTAGCCGTGACCAGGCAGTAAGTCTTCCATTAACACCCAAACTAGTGACTCATTAACTGTACTTAAAGACAAAAAGGGTGATGACGGAGGAAATTATTCAACAAGAGCAGAAGAACAGCCAGGCTTTAGTCGTATTTCTTTTCTGAAGGTGTGGGTTGAGGTTAATCAACTCACCGGCACATGACAGTAGGACTGGTTGACTTTGACAGCAATGTTGGGAGGATACTGGTCCTCCTGGACACCAATAGAGTCTGTGTAGCAGATTCTGCAACAAAGAGTGATAAGAGAGAAAGGTTTGCGTCATAAGAATGTCTAACCGTTAGCTTCAGTCGAGTCTTTGTGTACTTCAGAACCTGAATGAAATCAGAATAATCCTTTTTAAAGTAAATTATAGGGGTAAAATGTCGTTTGCTCATGCATGTTAAAACTATTTTCCATTTTTCCTTGCTCTTCAGTGGAAGAAAATCAGATTAAACACACAGACATACAGTGAATTATTTATTAAGTTTCAATGGGAATTAGTGGGGACTTACCTCAGAACCACTTGGATTGATCTGATTCCTGGACGAAGCTCACTAAGAAAGTAAAAGGATCACAAATTAAAATGAGCATTAGTTACAGAGTTTGTAAAATTGAGCCAATGTTAACAATGCTGATCTGGGGAGAAAGTATTGATTTTCTTACCTTGCATTTCTAATCTGGTCTGCTTGGTTCGGTGTTAACTCAAATATGCATTGACTGTCCTGCAGTTTCTCATTGTTCTGGGCAACTGTAAATATGTGTAAAGAAAATCCATCACAAACACAGCACAACATGTGGCCATTTCCCTTCTACAAAACAAATGATTTAAATACAAAAACATCAAACTATACACTCACTTAGCTCTGTTGGTTGCAACAGTGTCTCCAAAGTTTGGTAGAAGGGCAGAGGCACCAGCTTGACCTCTGCTGCAGGTGTGGGGATTGGTTTGGAAATGCCGTTGAGGTAGTCTGCGCCCTGAGAGGTGGCAGTGGGGGAGGAGCTGAGGGATGAGTAGGCAACTGGGACGCCCTCTGGACGCCGTGCCGCAAGCCAGCCAGATGTTTTGGGGAAGCGCGACTCATAGAGCTGCCTGACGTTCTTCAGAAGCTCTGGGCTGTATTCGGTCTGCACCAGCCTCAGCGCACGCCCCACCAGGTCCTGTTTCAGCCCACTTTTGCTGCGGCCCATCGAGGCCAGCAGCGTCTGCAGGTCTGAGACCCGGAAACTTTTGACCATGTTCTAGAGGGAGGACAAGACAAAACATGAGAAACACAATTTAGGGACAATGAAGTCTGTAAACGGGTGACAGTGCCATGAATGTACAAGTCCAGACTCATTTTAAAAGCTAAGTCTCAATCTGTGGTGTATTGATCGAAATCCAAAACCATTTACGACCACAGTTCTAATGGATTTGGATTTCTTGTACTCCTCTGACTTTTTCAAGCACCGTGATACCCAAGGTTGAAAATTAATTACAGTACATCATCATTGTCAATATGGGAATTGCTCCAGTAAAGTATCAAGTTCTTGAACATGCTCTTTCTGAAAACAACAGTCAAAATGAATCTGCACAATATGTAGCATCATTTAACATGACACAACAGTGTCTCAAACCTTTTGATTCCTGATAAATTAGGTTCTTCCTTAGTCACTATAATGCTACAGAGGCTTGAATCTGCATCATCATTCGTTAGATAGACTAATGAGTAACACCACTCCTTGGTCAGACCACTTGCATCATGGCCTAGTCATTTACATCACACCATTCTTTTAAAAAAAAAAAACTTAATCTGCAGCAGTTAAAATATATGACTGCATCTCAATGTATTACATGTAAGGCACACAGACAAAAAACAGGCCCAGCTACAGTATAAACATGAAACGTAAAAAAGGCATGCCCACCTTGGATTGTGTTTAGTTTAAGGATATAAAAGCAATATATCAAAGAGGAATCACACACACAAAAACGAGAAAGAATTCAAATATGTGGTAAACCTAGTTTGGATTTTGAATATACTTATATTTGTATTATAGTTTTCCTTGCACAATGATTACATGTATACCAAAGTCTGTTTACAGTCCCGTGGAGGTCAAATACGCCTACAATGTAAAACTAAAGTAACTTCTGCAAAATGCACTCTAATTACAATAGGTTTAATAAAAGATGGACGCGATGTTTATCAATCAATTCCCGAGTATTCACTGATCAATCTAATTTGCATCGAGTGATGGTGATGGGTGAATTCGTTTGAGCATCAGTGACAAATAAACAAACAAAAAAAACAGCGGAAGACAAACCATAACAAGCACGGATGTTTACTCTTTGCTGAATTAAAGTGTAGTCAGCGCAATCCAATGCTAATCAAATGTTTAATTCACGAGACACGATGGGTCCACTTTTCGATTAGCTACACTAAACATGTGTACAATATTTACATAATAAGTGACGTCGGCTATCGCAAGACAGGGAACATAAGACAAAAACAAACCGCCTGGATGAGAAAGGATGTTTATTTTATTATGGAAAAGCCTGATCCCTATCACGTTAACATGTTTTAGCTTTGTCCGACATTGTTTAGTTGTGCATCAGTGGCACAAATGCTTTGTGTCTAGATTACATTTGCACAATAACGCGGCTGACCATGAGGCAACGGATGGACAATAAATGTGCAAAGAAATACAGCCATAAAGTCACTAACGTTGCCATTTCTTTAGCTTCACTTGAACAATATAGCATGAGCTAATCGGCCGGCTAGCTTCTCTATAGACTGGGCTGTCGGTATTCAATCATGGCAACTGGACATTTTGACAGGTGCACAGCTTCACAAACTAAACGGCTTACTACAGACAAACATTATTATAAGACAAATAACGTCAAATAGTAAAGAGCCGGGAAGGATGCTAGCAGCAACCCCCAAAGTGTTTTTATGGTCACATCATTCATTTTCAGTGTCTTCCTTTAGAGCCAGCGTGATGCTAGCTAAACCAACGCACTTGCCTGGTTAACATTACCTAGCAGGCTAGCTACGTTAGCACCACAGGCTAGTTCGTTTCGCCGTGAATGTAATACGCCACATTTCTAAGGGTACAGACTCTTAACTATATTCATACAAAGCCCCCAGTTTTCCCACGACTGGGCTGAGTTTTAAACCACACTCCCGCGCCCTTCTCCCATCAAACCAAAGCTAAGCCAAGCTCTACTTGCCATCGCTTCCACCAGTTCGGCCGCCATCTTCGTGCAGCAGTACCGCGAGAGTCAGAGACGACGGCTAGTCTCTCACCAATGAAACGCAGAGCTGGCTTTGATTGACGGGTACCCTCAGCCAATCACTGAGCGGCTTTAACCAGAGACCCAAGAGCTATATACAAAATGGGCGGGACCATCGTGTTTTTAAAGTTACAGTGCAACTTTTTAGAAGCACTAAGAGACAGGTCTCATTTCCAAATTAGGCCTCAGTATCCATTAATGATACCACGTGTCAAAACATTTTGATACCCTTTATATTTCGGTTTAATAGTATCGAGATATTGTGAATGTGTGTTTTAATTTTTTTTTTTATTCAACATTGAAGTAAGGCATGGGGTGTCAAGTGGATCAGGTCGCATGGTCTGTTCAATTCCCGTCCGAGCAAAATACTCCGTTTCAGGTCCTGCGCCCAGCCGTGAGATGTGGAGTTAATGCTTTGTCTAAGGTATGTTCATAATTGAATTAAAATAAGTAATTAACGACATACACGTACAGGTAAAAGTATAGACCAGCCATACCCTGTCCAAAACACAACTACAATGACGTGTCAACCTTTTAGCAAAATTAGAAAATGTAGTGTGTTAAGGACAAATATATACTCCCTCTGGTGATCCAGCCCTGCTTTTCCAGAAACTCTTTATATGTGGCAAAGAATGGCCTCATGAAAACACAAAAATCAATTGAAGGAATTGCAGTATCATGTAATAACATGGTGTGTTTTGTTTTGCTTTATTTTGGATATGAAACGTCAATAAAACAATGTTGTGTATTCAAAAGGACTGCTGGTTTTGCCACTTCACTGCCTGATGAAAATGCTATCTATGATTATGATTATTCATAGATATAGGGAATATAGGATTTAATCAGCCTATTTTCTTTCTAAAGTTAGCTCACAAATGCAGACCTAAATTACAGCATTGTTCTCTACACTAAAGGGTATTATTTATACAATTCTAATATTGGTTCAACATTTTTCATTAATATAACATAAGCCCATAAAGCCTATGAATTAATATAGCTAATTACAATCCAAAAGCTCAGTAATGCAAAGGCACTAGTGCTCTCTGCTGTGTATGCATAACATGTTCCATTGTTTAAACAGAAGAGGGCAATATGGTCCATGATTTGACCTGACTGTCATTTAATTAATTCCGTCACTGATGTACAGAACAAAGCAGATATATCCAGATACCAGATACTATGCTATTACTGTTATCTGCAATAATGTGAAGAAGACTGCAGTGGAATGCCAATATTTATTTGTGGGTGGTTTTAATCTCTACAACTCCACTGTTATTAAGTCCATCAGTATAAACTAATGCACACAGACACTGTTAAAACTTTATTTGTTTCAGATCAGAGAGATTTAAAGGATTTAAAACATGGAAATAATGGACATTGATAATTAACATGTGATGTAACACTCTTATATTGAAATATTTCATACACTGAAAGTGTGACACATTTTCCCTACAGTGCTAAAATTAAACATTTTTAAATGTTTTATATGTTATGTATGGGGAACTTAAAGGCAAATGTTGAGCACATGAGGTTAAATAACACTAGCTTTAAGGGGGATTAGGTGATTTAGTAAACCTCAACACATAAGGACCCTTGGCTTTTTCTTCATTGTAAAAATGCCAATAATATTGACTGTGTGTAAAGGTAAAATTCACAATTTATGTCAACATTCAAAAGTATATTTCACAGGATGTTTGACTATATCATAATATGAACAACATATCCAAGTCTACTGTATTTCAGATTAAACCATAAATTCATGTTGACATTAAAACATCATCACAATCAGAGCACAAATGATAAACTTTCAGAAGTTTATTTAAAAACAGAAATAAACTCAGTAGTAGAGTTCTATGGAGTCAGATCAGTGTCAATATCAACACATGCACAAAGAAGGATTCACAAATGTATTTTGGGATTTATATATGACTCTCCACAAAAAGACTTTTCAATGCACACAAAAAAAGCAATCGTTGTATTTAAATGTACAAAAGAATCCAGATAAGTTTCACAAATATATTTCTGATGCACACACAAACATTTCTTGTTTTAAAGAAATATAATATACATCCACAACTATGTGTATTTAAAGGAAATAGAAAAAACAGACCAATCTCCGGCTTCGTGGACATACCTGCGCCCGGCAGCCATGAGCCAAGTTGGCCTCGTTGCTCCACAGGTCACCGCTGGGGGCTAACATCGACAGAGGCATTGAAGCCGGTCTGTCCGCAGTGGAGCTGTTTACTTATGTAGGTAATATTTACGCACCAGTATAATCCTAGTGCGAGAAATGCTATTGTATGTAGGGTGTGTTTTGTGAAAAAAACCGCATTGGGATTCATAATAATGTGCAGCCAGCGTGTTACTACTTGACATTAACTTAGTTAGGTTGGCAGGAAGTCAAAAAAGGTTCCCTACCCCCTGCATGACGCTGAGAGTCAATTTCCTGTATCTGTGTCAAGTGGGTTCGCCACTTCCACAAACCTTTAGGAGACTAGCGGCAGGTCCCGAATCTACTAACTCCAATGGTGAACGTGAACACAAATTATGACCGATTCTTTCGCCCCATAGTCACTAAAGTAAATATTGGACCCATTTCTCACAAGCCTCATATCTTCTAGAGTCTGTCTCAGCAGCACTGAGCGTCAACGTTAGTTAAACTGTGTCATCATTTTAAGCTAATGTCGACTAACACTCGCGAACGCCCTAGCTAACTAACTTCCATAATACTAAATATGTTTGTTAGCTGAGTAATTATCTAATGTTAGCTAAATAAAATGTAATTACATTAGGCCGTGCCCTCCTAGGAGATAGGGAGGCTCAGTCACAATGTCCACACTCGTGGATTTAGGGCTGTCCCACTGTCAAATCCCCAAGTGCTTGAGTGCTCTCTTGCAGACATTTTTAGCCCTTTATACACACTTTCCGTAAGTCGGCATCTCTGCAGACTTTGGCTGAGGGAATTACCTACAATTCACAGTGTGGTGACGTTAAACACGGGGTCACCAGGGGACGCCTCGAGGCGGTTAGAAAAAAAGCTAAACAAAGAGGACGGCACATGTGTTCAGCCTGGCGTATTACATTTACACAGAAGCATTAAGGATTTAAGATGGAACATAACAAGCAAATGAAATCAGAGGAATGTAATCTTAGGCTACATTACACACCTTGTTTATTCATTCAGTCATTATTTTAAGTTTGCATAATGAAGCCGTTTTGTCAAAAACGAGTAAATTGATTATTTGACAATTACCTCTTGTAATGCAAGATCCTGTAATGTTCAAATCAGGCAGTAAACAACGTAAAATATAACGTTTTTTAGCGTTGTCACAGCAATGTGATATGCATTTGTACATGTATTGTGCATCAGAAATATATTTGTGAACCTTGTATTTTTAATATGAGGATATCTTTTATATTATATACAATATTTCTTATATATTTCTGATATTATGTGCAATAAAAAATGTTTTTGTGGAGTAATTTATATATAAATCACAAAATACAAGTGAATTCTGATCATGTGATAATATTGAGACTGATATGACACCATAGCGTCCTAACACATCATTAGAAAGCACAATTTAATAACCAGTAACATATTAATACACATTTAAAGATTACAACGTATTAGTGCAGAGACATTTCAGTTTTGATCTCTGAAATGGATTTGATAAAATATATAATATTATATTTGTTGAACTCATTCACAAGCAGAAAAAACAGATAATTGAAATGAGTTTATTGTTTTGCATGTGGAAAAAACACGTAAACATTTCCAGTGGCTAATAACAAAAAGGTCTATTTATAATAATAGCACACAGGACACACAAATAAAAAACAGTTTATGTCAACAACAGAGAATAAACTCATTAGGTTTTTCTGTCACACACTTTACTGTGGTTTCCTATCAATGTCTGCTCAGCACATTCATGCTCCCTCCAGAAAAGGAGACTGGACTGAATGTGTTTTGTCTGCCAAACATTGCACTTGACCCATTAATTACTGCTCTATGGTAATTGAAGTAATTATTTTGACACATGGACATAACACTGGTATCTAAGAGGCGTTTGGCTGTACTGCATCCATCCTCTGGACACCACGCCTTACTAAATCTTGAGTGTTTAATCTCCCGTAATTACAAAGATTTGCTTAGGTTAATAAAAATAATCCGCCTCAATTGAGACCCCCTACCCGGACCTCCCCTGTGCCTTCTTTGCCTCTTTCTGTGAGGGATGAATATAAATAGAGACACCTTCACAACCGGGAGGCACAACTCTTCGATTCAAGAGCAAACAGGCTGTCAGAAAATTAGAAATTAGTTTTGATTGTCAGATTTATCAGAGAGGGTTCATTTCCTTTATTAAAAGTTGTTGCGAAACAAAATAGCCGTATTAAGTCTTATAGACTGACGTCATATCCAACAACCACAGGTTGAGATTGTGTCGCTCGTGAGCGCGTCAAGTTTAACAACAGTTGAGAGGCTCATCTTTATCCGTGATCTTGTCAACAGTAAGACTTCCGCGAAAGAAGCAAGGGGCATTGAGGCATTCATTTTATGAAGGGTCCAGCACAGAAAATAGCCATGCTGTGAAATTCAACCGCAAAAAAAGGACTTTTTGGAAGAGAGACTTTTCATTTATCACTTGATACTTATTCAACAGTCAGTTTGGAGCCAATAAAACCTCTGTAATGAGTCTGAGATATCTTAATTCAGAGATGACAATGGAGGACAGAAGCAGCTGCACCGGCGGCAGAGAAAGGCTAGGGCTGAGCTTCACTATTGACTACCTTCTGTTCAATAAAGGAGTCAAAGGTTCCAAAGAAGAAGCGACAGGAAGTCGTACGGCAGAGCAGACAACGAACAACATGCTAAATCATCCTAAACCCGAAGAAGTGGGGATTTGCTCTGAGATACAGGAAAAGCGGTTACAGAGGTCAGCGGCGGAGACGGAAGAAAGGGAAGTCAAAGAAGAGGAAGGGGATGAAGAGCAACAAGAGGAGGGGCAGGAGGAAGTGACCACCGCCACATCTACCAGCAGCGGTCAAGAGAAGTCTGCGGACAAACCCAACCAGTCGTACATCGCACTCATCTCCAAGGCTATCCTGGCATCAGAGCAGAAGAAACTGCTGCTATGTGACATCTACCAGTGGATCATGGACCACTACCCTTACTTCAAGAGTAAGGTATGTTCACGTCACGTTGCTTGTGTTGTTGTATTTACCTGGCAGGCAGACATCAACATATAGGGCCCTGTAAGAACACGATAGCTGTAGTTGTGGAGGAATTCAGAAAGGCAACCTGGGTGATTATGTGAAGTAAAAACTACGATAGAGCGGATCTCTGTCTGTGGGACTTCTTTGAAAAGAATCACACTGCGTTACTTTGTCACAGCTAGGACAATTGTTAAGGCGATCGTGAAACGGATAACGAGAACATGTGTTTGCCCGAGTCAGTGAGTTGCCGGAAAATTATGTGGCAGCCATTTTCAAAAGCAAAGCGACCTACTTGGCACACGTAATCTGTCTGAGTGGTTAGGCAATTAGGTGCGGGGACACTAGATGATCTTCTTGTTGGCGAATTCACAAATAAAGTAATCCCGTTGCTAGGTTGCAAACCGCCAATGCCTTTACCAGGTGCAACAACAGATTGGACGTAGCCTAGTGGATTAAAGTTGATCGCTGGTTTGACGTGCTAGAAAGGTAACTGAGGGTGTTCATATACGGTCTTGACACGACATGGCACTTCCTGCCAACAGGACAAGGTGACATCCTGAGAAGGATCATTGACTTAACAAACACCTGTGTTAATTTCGATTGGGGACGCCCATTGTGTAATTCTTAATTTGTTTTCCGGTTTGGTTTTTGGCCTAACAAACATCTTTTCTTGCTCCAACAGGATAAAAACTGGAGGAACAGCGTGCGTCACAACTTGTCGCTGAACGATTGCTTCATCAAAGCAGGGCGCAGTGACAACGGTAAAGGCCACTTCTGGGCGATTCACCCAACAAACTACCAGGACTTTTCTAACGGAGACTACCACTGTAGAAGGGCACGGCGGAGGGTGCGCAGGGTGGCGGGACAGCTCCCCCTTTCCTCCCTGAGATCCCCCTACCATCCTGCCTTCACCCGGCCCCACAGAACGACCTGTTGGTGCTGCCCCCAAGCCCAAGCACTCCCTCTGTCCTGCTTGACACCCAGACTCTACTGGCCATGGTCCAGTGTGCACCCCCAAGTGGGGTTCCACCCAGGCCTGCACGCCTCTGTACCCTGAGGGTTAATAGTTTGGCCCTGAATTACTGTTTGGTGAAAGATACATTTTAGTAATGGATTCGTCATTAGGTGATGTTGAAATTGAAGTGGACAATGTTACATTATATTCTGCAAACTAAAGTGTCTTTAGGGTGCTCAATGATAAAATGTGTATGAACATTATGGAGCTAGTGCACTTCTTTCATTTGTATTCTGAATGTTTTTAGAATAACAAAAACACACAATGTTTTGTTATAATCTCATTAAATCATATTGAATTTTAAGCCTTGTGATGTTTTTTACTCAGCTGCCTCAGTGTGTGTGTGTGTGTGTGTGTGTGTGTGTGTGTGTGTGTGTGTGTGTGTGTGTGTGTGTGTGTGTGTGCGTGCAGATAGCACCAAAAGTGAGCCCAATGCGAAAATACCACCCGGTGTTAGATGCTAATTAGTCAAAGCTGTCGGGATAAAAAATCTTTTGCCTTAAGAGACTAAAATCGGGCTTTTCAAAGCCGGCTCTCAGGGATAGGAGGCCAGATAATCTGCGCAATCCCAAATAGTTATAAGAAATAGGAAGCTTATCACACAGTGTAATCCATAACTACGGCTGCAGAATAAGGGGGACAACGGGAGGTCAGGGATGAAGGGAGCAGAGGAAAGGGACGGAGGCAGGGAGAGAGGGAGGCTGTCTATCTTATTGGAGAGAGGTGGTAGGGCTTTTTTTTTTTTTTTTTTTTTACACGTACAACAACTGAAATAATAAAAATTATACACAAAGTCGCCGTCAAAATAAATACAGTAAATAACATAAGGGACACCCTTTAAATAACGAGGGAAAATGTCTCTATAGTAGGAAGAGTGCAGTTACAAGACGACTCCTAAATACTGCCATAATAAGAATGAAGTCAATGTTCACCTGTCCAGCTCTCACATCAATAGTGAAATTCCTCTCTGACTTGCAAAGGTTGGCATTTACATCCACAGTGCTCCAGCCTAAGAGGATTAGGTCATACATTGACTTTTCTGAAGTTTGTTTGTCTCAGCTCATGTGGGCTTCTTATTTGCAAATTATTGAATATTTGAATAAGACAATCTTTGACATGAAATTAGATTCTAAACCGACAAACAATATGTCAGAAGGAAAAAGCTTGAGAGAGAGAGAGAGAGGGAGAGAGAGAGAGAGAGAGAGAGAGGGAGTTATACACGTTGCTCATTAGAACAATGACAAATCCATCTAATTAATTTTTTTTACCAAATCTTCAATGTCAGCAGCTAATTGGAGACCTAATTTGCTTAATTCCCATGAATTGCTCTCTACATCAAATCCTCTTCAATTCACCAGCTTTAAGGCTTTAATTTGGTTGCATATGTTTGCTGTACACACACACACACACACACACACACACACACACACACACACACACACACACACAAACACAAAATGTACAATAATTCACACTCATACAACTCCTAAAACACACCAAATAATAAAATTACTGTAAATTGTGTCGAGTGATGTTGTTTTTTGGGCTTTTTTGTATACTTTTGAAATAACATATTAACATTAATTAACATTGTAATTAACTACATTTCTAGGCGAATGAGATTGAGGTCATGTGCTGTGTGTGTGTGTGTGTGTGTGTGTGTGTGGTTTTGCGTGTGTGTTCATATGTGCATGTCATTTGGCTAATCTAATAGGATGGGCGGAGGGTTGCAGGGGGCCGTAGATTAAGGCACAAAGATTTGTTCCTGATTAGCAGAGAGTGAGGTAAGAAGATCAGTCCTGCTGAGATGGCGATGAAACATTATGGCCGTGTTTTAATACAACACATTTACGGCAGCATTCCAAAGCTGATTCCCTTTAGCTTACATGTATCTCGTTGATTTGACGATAGACTCAACATACAACAGTTAACACAACATGGGATGAAGCCTGAACCAGTAGATCAGAGAGATACACAGGGGGAAAAAAGAGAAGGTTGATTTTCAGCTTGCAGCTCGTATTGTGTGAAATAGATTTAATTAGCAGCACTGAAGAAATGATTAAACACACCTTTTGAAAAAATGTAATTGATTGAATAACTTGTGTAGTATCTCTGCTTTTGTCTTCTTATAATACATTAATTACACACTGACACACATTGCAGTTATACTTGAGAAACTTGAGAAAAAGGACTTTAAAAATTATTTTAATTCATATCCTTAATTCCCTGAAAATGGCTTCCCTGAATACTTCAAGAAATGCATTAACAAATGAAAAAAAAGACATCTGGGGTACAGTTTAAATATTAAAATAATATGTTTACATGTCTTCAAGCTCATTTTAAATAATACAAATCAAATGTTTTTAATTTATCGATGTGGTCTTTGGTTGACACCTGACTTTAGACCAATGAACAGTTAGAGCTGCAGAGCTTTTAAACATTTAATGGTAATGAATCATCATTATCAATAGTCTTACTTGCTACTATTCTGTTTTAATTTATTTATTCAGAAATAGTACTGCAGTGCAAGTGGTTTCAGCACTAATGTATATCTATACCATTCTTTCATTTTGATTTAGTTGTACCTTAACTGCTGCAGTATAGGCATTTTAAGGTGGTGTAAAAATAAAATTAAAATAAAAACTCATGGTCGATATATTCTGTAAACTAGCTAATTATAATCTGTATATTGTAAACTAGCATATTATTAAGAATAATAATAAACCTGATAAAAAAAACAACCCAAAAAACATGTAGGCTACACCCAGAGGATGAAGATAATGAGAACATTTATGTCCTCTAATAAAATAAAGTAGACAATATAACGTTATTAATGGATAAAGACGTGATTTAAAATAAAAATACACTTTTTACCGCAGTGCGATTGCAACTTAATGTGAAAAACTCTCAATAGGCCCAAAGCCTGGAGTAGTCCAAATTGCAAGTCTATTAGAAAGCATGATTGCATAGAAGTAAGTAGTATTTAGGGCTCAGGAAGCGCTATAGTTGAATCAAAACCAGCTGCTATTTTCTGGTTGTGTCCCACCATGAACAATAGCCTGGCGTTACCTCGGCTTCAAAGGCTCCATAATAGTCAATCGATCAGAATGCGAGGCGCTATTCTGCAGATTACTGTTAACAATAATTTGCCTCCTAGTGCACCGTTGCCATCTTTGAAGCAATGTTTTATTGCCTTTTTTTCTTTTTCTATCAGCATATGTCATCCCCGAGGTCCGCTGTTTGATCTCTCCCCACCAGTGTCTGCCTCCCCGGGGTCGCGTTGACCTGTTGATTGGCAGCTGCGATCAGACATATGGTGGGACGAGGCATCGACCGCAGCTCCCCGGAGACAAAAGCAGACTAGTGGGGTTCTTCCCCCCTCCCCTCTTCCACCGCGCCGAGGAGCCGAGCAGCAGCACCGAGGAAGAGGTCTCATCCCGCCACTAGATGACGCAAGGTGCAAGCGAATATTTCCGGCACTGTTTCGACCATTTAATGCAAGACGTGGCAAAGTTTTTTTATTTTTCTTTAAACCTCAGTCAGTTATTGAAAATAAGATATAGGCTATAGCATACATTATTTATCCTTAATGCATGCGGACATTTGAAATATCAGTATTTCCCCCACAAAGATATTTCTTCTTCGCAGATACTTCACTTTGCAGGGGTACTTTGACCCCTATAATAGGGCAGAATGGCAGAGTGGTGGTGCAGCTATAATCAGCAGATAGAATATGGCCACCCAAATAATTAATGTGGCAAACCTGTATGTTTGTCAGTGTTCATGTCAGGCTTCTTGGGATGTTGCAGCTGTGTGTTCATTCACTGCAGACCAATTGGGGGCTAGCTTGACTCCCAGTTAAAAAAAAAAAAGAAGCACAGATGTGCTGCTCAATCTGGTGTGTGTGTGTGTGTATGTTTTATGGTGCATGATTTTAGCATACAGAATGCAAAACACCCCCATCTCTCCTCCTATAGCGAGCACAGTGTTGCCATAGTGATGCATCTCTGGACAGGGCCTTGCAGTGATCTGCATTGACCCTGGATGGTGACCTCTGACATTTAGGCCATGGCCAGGGTCAAAAGGTCAGCGATGGCCGAAGGGCAACAAGAGCACTTCCATGATTGGCACTCTGACATGCTCGCTGCCCCAGTCATCTGCATCGCTCACCTCCATCCCAGTTAGCACCTCTCATTTGCATTTCTTTCAAGAGCGAAGACCAACAGCAGCAGGAGGTTCATCCCACTGTTTTACACCTTCGCAGGTAGCTTGTTTTACGCCCGAGGCAATGCAAGGCTCAATATCACATCATTTGCATTCAATGCTTCTATACTTTCTGGGTTCGTCCACTTCAGTTTTAGTGTAAATTGTGATGATAAAATGCAATCTCTAATCTCTAACATCTTGTTTCATGAGGGCTATGATAGCAGTAATGATTATCAGTATTCCCTTGTCCCATGCAATCCACTGCATGTGAGGATATTTATACTTCTTCATGTGATGGTGTGTGTGTGTGTGTGTGTGTGTGTGTGTATGTGTGTGTGTGTGCATGTTTGTTCCTTTCGAGGGGGGGGGGAAGGGCAATGCACCACACCGTGGTTCTTCTCGTGGGGAATAATTACAGAATCGTGGGTACTAAAAGTCATGTGACCCTCGCCTTCTGCTCCCAAATAATTTATCCCCCCGGCTGATAGCTCGTCAATATCAATTTATTAATTTAACAGTTCTGGACTGATAAAAGGTAGTGCGCACAGTTAGCTTGTTGAAATGGGGAGTAAGGATGAATCTTACAGTGCAGTGAGGGAAAGGAAAGAGAGAGACACCGGAGGACAAAGCGAGGGGGAGAAACGGCACAGGGGTGATCAATGGCAACACAGAGGAGAGAGATGCATATTCGCCGTGAAATGGGCCGCCATCACTCATATTCCAAAGCTATTGAATGAAAGTTATGAAAATTAATACACTTATTATCACCATATTAAAAATTAAGATTGAAGACAGCACACTCATTGTATTGATATTCAAATGTATCCGATGTATTGATCAGAACAACCCAGTTCTTCGCCAACCTCTTCCTGTGAGTCTGTGCGACAATCCACGGAGAAAAAAAACATGTTTTGCAAGAAGAGCTTTTAAAGATTTTAATTAGCAACGAGAAGGAAACCCTTTTGTCTCGGTAAGAAGTGTTATATAAGATGATCGTTTCCTGGAAGATGCACCTTCCAGAACACATAAATGCGACCTCTTACGTGTGACCCCTCTTGACCTCCCAGCACTTCCTTTGCATCCTGATTTTTTAAAAAGGGTAATGAATATACATCTGGCATAAAGCAGAACACGTATATCATCCAGTGTCCACTGCAAAACAGTCAACCTGGAAGCTAACGTATTCCCAGAGCCATTACATAATATCCCTGAAGGAGGCTAAAAGGTATTTTAACAAGACCCACTGCTCTGTGACCGTTGACCTCTTCTCAGTTGACCCTGAGCTCCTGACCCCACTTACACTAGCCAGTGACAGTGGTGGACACACAGACCCTGTACACTTCCTGGTGCGAGAAAACAAATTGATGCATGTGAGGATTCAGCATTTCTGTCCGCGGCTGACAGATGTGTTCAATTGGTTGATCTATCACTCTATCTGTAATTTATTTTCTCTCCCTTTTATCCATACAGGAACTACAGGAAAAGAAACAACCAGTAAATCCGATCACATCTTGTTGTTCTGTGTGTCGGCGCATTATATAATCCTTTCTTCTCTGCAGGCTCCGAGGCTCCCCTCTCACGGACAATCACTGTAGTGGATTCTCCTCGGGTCTTTGGAGAGCTGCGGGGTAGCGAGTGTCAATAGAAGTGGAGTGTGTGAGTGTGAGAGATGATAGACTGAGGTTAAGAGGTGTCAACACAGAAAGAGAGAGGGCTCGAGGACTCGAGGACTCTTCACCGGAGCCAGCCTGACACTCTGACACACTCCTCAACCTCTCCTCTGATTAGCCTCTCTAAAGACGCCATTGAGACACGGGTGCTTCACACAGAAACATGCGCTCACATGCAGACACACACACACACACCGCTGATTCGTCTACACAGTCTTTACGAATCCCATTCTCTCCCCTCAAAGTCACACACTTCTGTGTGAGGCTACATTTCATCTGTGTGTGTGTCTGTGTGTCAGACACACATCAGCTCGGAGGTGTGGAAACCTGAAGATGTGTTGTTCACAGGCACAGAAACTCTCTGAAAGGTTCTGGCAGTCAGGAATGGATTTGTTACACCTCTGATGTGCTGTATATGTTCAGCCAAGTGTAAGATACAACAGTGCCATCCCACAGGGCTTTGCACCTGTCAGGTGATGTAGTGCAACATGCAGACTGCAGAACACACACACCGGCATATATTGTCACTCTCATGCAAACACACTAAACCACTGCTTCTTCACCATCAGCCTGACGACAACACTCATATGTATTGTGTAGAATTGCTAGTTGTGTCCTTCTTTAGAGTTGCACACGGCTCTCTGACGGTCTCTGGGCTTGAGATGACAGTAAACACACAATATACTGAATGTAATCGTCTGTAAATGCACACTTTTCAGTCGTTCTTATGCTGTTTTACAAGGTATACTATTAGATAAGATTGTTTGGTTGGTTTAGAGGAGCTTTAAAAGGGTCTCACTGGTATCTAGCCATGTGAGAAGGTGTTGGTGTTATTTGTTTAGGTTGTATAATATCTGCCTCACCACAATACATATGAATACAATGAAAGTGATGTGATGCTTACAGCAATGTGTCTGAGTCTTTTAGCCAAAGGGACGTACATTTGGGGAGAGAGTTGTTGTTCAGTGTCTTGCTCAAGGATCGTTTGACATGTGCCTAAGAAGAGCTGGGAACTGAACCATCAAACCTTTAGAGGCTGAAACCAAAGGAAACTTTACCATATCGGGAGAAACCCAGGCAGCCTGGGTGAAAACCAGGAGTCCTAACCTCTACACCGCTAACGTTCAAAGAATATTGTCTCTGTTATTCCACTAATCTACTAAACATATGTTGTAGAAGGACTAATCCTTTGATAGAAAGTAGTTCCTGAAGTGAGCAGACATCTCAACACCTGGGCAAATAAAGCAGTACAACTACAGTTTAGTGATAAAATGTGTTTTTTTTGGGGGGGGGGGGGGGGGGAGAACCAACACTTTAATACCTTGTAAAGCAATAAACTACCAACAGACTCAATATATGAGGAAAACATAACTCTAGTCCTGATCTTATCGGCCTCTTCGTGTACTCGTGGATGTGCTTCATGTGCAGTTTGATGTAAGTGAACTCCTGTTGGTTTTGGACTTCCATCCATACCACATACATATTGCTTTACATTTTGAATGACATACTTATTGTCATTGTGCAATATTCCCTTTTTTATAACTTTTGCAATTACAATATCATGTGCAATATTCACTCCTACACCTTTTTCCCCCAATGACCCATGTACTTTTGTGTCAATCTTTTGCATTGCATTGTGGAAGAATACTCAGAAATCAAGTATTGTTAGCATGCATACGGTCTAGTTTCAGTTCAAATGACTTCATTGTATTTAATGTATCCAGTATTAACTCCCCACTTACTCAAACCCTGTGCAGAATGAGTGTTTGGTATGGATTTGGGCTTTTAAAACTCTTCTATTTGCCGTTTGATTTCCTTGAGTCTCTACATACTGATTATGTGTATGTTGCAAAGACTAAGGTCATTTTAATTGGGCTCCTCTTTGTGTTCAACATCAAGCCAAGCAGCTGAAGAGATCCTTGTGACATGGCCTCCCTCTCCATCATGCTTTAACATAAAGCAAGTGTCCAGACAAAACTGTACAGAAATAGAGATATAATACACACACTGTGTGGGCTATGGATTGCAGAATGTGAGAACAGTGCATGAGTCAATACCTAAATGAAGAAAGATGCTGATGTGAACATAGATGTATGACTCATATCTGTAAGAGTTGACATGCAGGCAGCTTCATGAATCTTAATAATCAGAGTTGAGAAGCAAGTAGGTTGAATGGTATTACCAAGATATGACATGTGAGTATTTAAAACAAATAGTCTCGTTGACAGCGATGGATATAAGACCCTGACCAACTGGTGCCAAACCAGCGCTTTTCTCTCTCCCATCCCCTCCCTTTCCTCCTCAAAACCTGTGAGGTAGAAAATAGGGAGATATGAAGAGGTGGGGATGGAGGGAGATAAGCAGAGGTGGAGATAGAGACAGGTGAAAGAGGTTAGGGTCATAGCACATGGTCCTCTTGGCCTTCACTCGCCAATGTTGTTTTATTAGCCCTGTCAGATTGTAATTTGCCCAACGGTAAACATACAGAACGGGCTTAATTAAGAATTTTTGAACGGGGATACGGTCAAGTCCGGAAACATTAGAGAGATGCAACCGGGTGTCGTAAAGATTGATTGAGACGGAGGATGGAAGGACGTGGTTAGAAACAGAGGGTGGAGGGAGGGGGGCGGGAGTGGTGTGTATGTTACAACTGAGGGGTATTCTTGTGTTGCTCAGGGCAGTAGGGTGAGATAAGTTTGGAAAGATAGGGACAAACGATTTTTAATGCATTAACAACCCCGGCTGTGCGAGGCAATAACAAGGACAAGATCAGCGTTAAAATGTTTGACATCCTGCTCCGAGATCAATGCATCCCGGACAGGGCACACAGGCGTAGGCCGCATATTCACCTCAACTACCGGCACAGATAACACACACGTATACAGGGCACAGAGCATGTGGGTGGGTGCATGAGTTAACAGCCTTCAAACCTCAGGGCGATGTGTGGAGAATGAAAAACAATACCTATATCCATAACAATATCCGCAGGTAAAAGCATCTTTAAATCAAAACAGAGAGGGAGCATCTGGAGTACATTGTTGAGAGCTGTGCAGACTACGTAATAGCCCAGCAAACTAAAAGAGTAATGAGCCTATCCATATCTCCCTGTAGACCTTAAGTTTGCATTCAATACATTATTTACAGCTGAATTTTTACTGAGGTATAGGTTTCTCTCAGGGGTGTTTACAGACTAGTACTCTAACTGCTTTCCATTGTCTGCAGTTGAGTTGAGCAACCTTCAAAAGTAATGCTTCCAACTTGTTTCCTCACATTTACAAACCTGTATGTTTAACATAGAGTTATTTAAAACAGTGCTTATGGATGTTTGTGAGTGAAAGAAGCATTTGGAAAGTAGGAATATAATCTGCACTTTTTGTCTGAATGATATACATAGAAAGACCTCTGAAAGAACTATGCTTTGAAAGGTAACTTTGGAAAAACTTGGTCAAAAGTTACGTTTCTTTTTTGTTCTTTTTCTTTCAACTGTTCGGTTTTGTCTGCACTCCGGTTCCTCCAAAATGAGCAACTCCTACCACAGTGTTACTGGGGTATTAAACACGTTTAAACAGATGTTTTATGAACATGAAAAGTATGTGGAAATGTAACATTTGTGGGGGAAAATAGGATATAATTCAGATACCTGCCGATGCAAGAGTAGGGTTTTTATATGTACATGTAGTGTGCCGTAATGTAGACTGCATAGATCATCTTCAGTGTCTAAAAAGAGGGTAAAAGTGCTGGTACTGCCCCGTTGTAGGGTGAAGGGCCCCCGACCTGAGGATAAATTAATGTTTCAGGTTTATTATGTCTCATTTGTACCCAGTGCAGATGGTAATTTGGCTGAGCCAGTGGGTTAGGTTTACGCCTGAGGTTTATGTGGGTGACTGAGTTTGTATATAGCTCGCTTTTTTAAATTGGTGTAAAGACGTGGCCAACGAAATCAGATATTGGCAAGAATTCAGAATTGAAGACTTGCACTGTAAAATTCAGAAAATGCAATCTGCATAAATGTAGCTTTAGCACATGTGAGGAGGTTAAATGTGATGTCAGTTGCAGGATTCTGGTGCAAAATATTTGTCTGTGGGGCTGCTGTTAAAGCACGGCCTTCTAGATCTAAAGGATTGTTTTTATATTAAGCCCCCCTCCTCCTCCTCCTCCTCCTCTCCCAGCCAGAATACACACTCGCTACTGTAGCCTGAGAAGTCCCTGCTCCCTTTGTCTTTGTAGTTCAGCAGCTCTCGTCCAAAATACTGTAACTTCTGGGAAACGGGGAGGTGTCAGCTCTCCGCTCAGAGAGCACCAGCAGAGGCTCTTTCTCCATCACTTTATGATGCACTCTCTCCCTCAGTCTATTTGAAAAGGGAGAGACAAAGACAATTTGTCATCTCTGAAATAGAGCATTTTAAAAATTCAACCTGGAGCCAACCCCCACCCTAACTCCCCTCTATTCTCACTCTCAATTCCCCAGACTCTGGCCAGCTACGATCAATAGCCTATTGATCAACTCTCTCCATTCCCATTACACACCAGGGCCAAAAGAGCCGACCATTTTCCCTGAAAAGCTGATCTGGAGCATGTTTGCAATGGTAAGGTTTCTCTAATTTCAGCGGGTTATTATTAAAAGTGTAGTGTGTGAGTGCTTTGGTGCTCTGTGAGGTTGAGTGGTGAGAGCGGCTGAGAAAGGACTTCAGTAAATGCAGTTACCTTTCAATTGCGGGGTATTGTACTGAAGTAAAGTAGTGTATGGTTCTCCACTTAAGTAAAATAGGAAAGGTGAGAGCATTACCACATGCGTAGAAAGTAATTCTTTTTCCAGTTTCTACTTCATTTCTCTCCCCCGCGTCTTTCTCTCGTTTCTCTCTCTCTCTCTCTCACACTCTCTCTCTCTCCATAGACAATGCTACGGGCAAAATCAATACTGGAAAGGAAAAAAAGAAGGCATATTTTTAGCCTGTTATTATATGAGTTGTATGAGGAAAACAGTGTTTGTGGGAAACACAGAAATGCCAAGGTGCTGATAAGAGAAAGATTGGGTGGGAGAGATACAGCAGAAGTGAAAGAGTGAGAATGATGGTGGTGGGCTTTATAAGGGAGAGTCTAATGGAGATGGATCAAACGAAGGTGCAGATAAGATGGGGTAACTGTGAGAAAATGGCTGATGTCTTGACCAAGGGAGGTAGCTCTGTATAGCCGTCAGGACAATGGCTGCAGGAAGATGTGTTGATAAGGTTTCTGAAGGTGTTAACGTGTAAAATCGAGAATAGATCTAAAATCTCATTTTGAAACGTATTTGTTTTACACTTAAACAAATAAAACTGTCTGTTTTTTAAATCTGCAACTAAGCACTATCCTCTTTCATTTCTTGTGCCTAAGTCAGACTTATTGCACAACAACACAGCGATGCTTTTAATACCTTCTTATGCAGCTTTGTTCCACCTCTGTGCGTGTTTGTGCCATCACTTTATCTCCTGTTGCCAATGGCTTTCTGATGGACTCCTTCTCCCTAACCTCTTTCCGGGCTCACCTTTGTGCCGCTGTCAGTCAACCCGCAAGCCTCCTCCTATTGGCTAGAGATGCTCTGTTGATCAAATAGCGGGGCCGTCCAATTGGCCAGAGAGCTCAGGGGGGAAGGAAGGAATTGATTTATCTGTGGTATTAGGGGATCAATTAATCCCCATTGTGTGTGCCAGCACAGATAGTCCGATGTGTCTTATTTGGTATGGCTTGTTTCTGCTCGACCAAGATAAGAGTCTCTCCCATCACTTTCCTCTATGAGCAACAAATCAAATCAAATCGAAAGGGATGACGGCACGCAGAGGGTTCCTCCCCAGGCTGTGGCTGGCTGATCACAACAAGGAAAGGCCATCAATATGAAAAGTAGTCTGTGCAGAATAAATGCAGCTCATTTGAGGGCTGAGATGACTGCCCTGTTGCTATGACAATCCAGCATGAGGATATAAACATCTTAAATAACTTGAATAGTCACATGACCCCGTTTACGATTGATCAATGTTTTCAGCTAGAGCTGCAACCATTGAAGGATAGGTTCACACTTAAAACAACACTCTCATGCATATATACATATATATATATATATATATATATATATATATATATATATATATACACCTTTAGAAATGATTACAGTCACTAATAACTATTTCAACATACGTATCGAATTATTGTTTTAAAGCAACTACAAGGAACTTTCATTTGGTGTTGATTCTGGCGACCCCTGTGGACAAAGGCGGTAGTGTTTCCCTGAGCGTCACCGCCTCATGTGCTCAACATCTTCATCTAGCATGTGCATTTGTTTTGGAAGTGAGTGAAAGAAAGACACTTCTTCTTTTTCATACTATGTTTTCACTTCAAAACACAGCTGTTTGCAGGATGCATAGCGATGAGGAAATGTATCTATTTTAGGCTATGTAAGATTAATAACCGTTATGTGAAGTTATTGTTTTAGTACCGTTCATACGCTACTAAATACTGGAAAGGGCAAAGTGGTGGAGCTTCTCAACTTTATACAAACTACTGTCGATCGCCAGGTGCATGTTGGTCATCATGTTCATGCAGAAAGCTTTGCAGTGCTTGCTTTGTTCGACAAATGCAGCTACTGTTAGCTACATTCAGCTAGCCAAAGCGCTAGCTAGCTTTGTTTTAGCCTCTAATGAAAATTCCTATATCGATATAAAACCACATCTTGCAATGTATTTCATAAATAAAATATACATATTACACACCAGTCTAGGAGGAAGCCAGTTCAAGATCGGCTTTGAACCCTTTCAAATCCCGCACTCCTCTTCGTCTGTTGAGCGACCGACCAAGTGTCCCAGTGTCGGCCATGACAAAATACAACACCAAAAATGTAATTCTTCAAAAGAAAAATCTTCCCCTGCTTCCTTTTAACCGGATAATGTACTCACTGCGAAACTCTGTGAAAATAGGCACAGGCAGAAAGAACAAGTTGAAAAAGCCGATCCTAATGCTGGTGGTCTCGTTTGCTTATGTAGGTCATAGAGAGGCATCAGTATTACATTGAGATGTTTCACAACCAGTTAACAACTCTTTGTAGTAACTTTAAGAAAGACTTGAAAAAGGGTGAATCCATCATTCGATTCGTGATCGATTGAAAAATAAAAGGCAATTTTGTTATTTTTTGAAGAGCAAAAATGCCTCAAAATGGCAACTTCTGCTTTCATAGTTTTATACGATTGTGAAACTGAGCATCAACGTGTTTTGGACTATTGGTCGGACAAAACAACATCTGAAGACGTCACCTTCAGTTGTCATTTCTGACATTTTATAGCTCAAACTCTTAAATCGATGAATGAACAAATAATTCGACAATGAAAGTCCTTGTTAGTTTCAGGTCTACATGCAACGTCTTAATCGTATATGATGCACATAAAGAATCCGCACCAAACACTGAGAAAGCAGCAATGCAAGTAACACACTGTACTGTACATTTCTGAGTGCAATCATAGCCAGAGGAGGAAGGGAGAAGGGTCAGTGCACCGATAGTGGCCGATACTCACTCCAAGATGACAGTGAAAAGAAAAAGTAAGAGAGACTAGGATAGAAGTGGGTGCTAATTCCTACTTTTCAGTTTAAATAAAGATTGGAGCTGGATAAAAGCTATTAAGGTAGAAATCAGACAGGGCATGCTATGTAGGACAAGAGCTGACTGCAGGGAGGTGAGTGGTGGGATCGATACTCAGTCGATGCGCTCAACACCCAGCTCTGCGCACACACACACACCACACACACACACACACACACACACACACACACACACACACACACACACACACACACACACAGGCATGTGGTATTACCGCGCATCTGCATGTTTGTGTGTACATGTGTGTGTATGTGTGTGTGCAGCAGTGACTAATGGAGAAAGAGAGGGAGCCCGGAGAGAAAGAGTGCATGCAATATACAATTAACTCTCTTTTGAGTGAGGGAATATTAAACACAGGCTGCTTGTGCGGACTGTAATTTGTAGTGATAAAATTATTAAAGTAAAGCACTTGGACAAAGATGGAAGGGTGGACAGCTGCAGAGATGGATTTATTTTCGGAGGCACGATACAGTTAACAAAGATAGATGTTTCAAAAGAGCGTCTTCAGCCCGAACTGGAGCCTCCGTACGACTGCAATCACTCTGCATTCTGTCCTCCCCTCCTCTCCTCTCTCCCCCTTTCTTTTACCTTCTCCTTCCCTCCCTCCTCTCTCCCCCCTGCCTCCCTTCCTCTCTCTCTCTCACTCTCTCTCGGTCGAATTGATTGACTATGTCTCCTCAATCCATCTCTCCCTCTGTCGCTTAGCAACGGGTGCTCTATCGGGTATGGAGGGTGGGAGTTTCACTAGGGGAGGGGTGGGAGGAAGAGGGGTAGGAGGGGGCATGTATGGGTGGTGTTGAGGGGGGGGGGGGGGGGGGGGGGGGGGGGGTTAAGCAAAAGCCAATTGTACTTGATTCAACATTTATTCTGACTGATACATGTTTCCCTTTCATACTCCGTGTGTGAGGTTTTACTACTCGGCTGATGAATATAAAAAAAGATTTACAAGATAACAAAACGATACTGGCAGAGAGATCTTTCACTATTTATTCCAGCTAAAAGAATGTGCTGCAGTTGTAGCACACCAACAACATGTTTGATATCAGAGCCAGGATGACTAGGTCACTGCTTCTGTTTTGTGTGAATGCTACAAAATCCGAGTGAGCGGTCCATCACTTTCCCTGAAGCTGTGTCACCGTTTCATACAGTGAGCCGTCTCTGTGAAAATACAAAAGCACAGTGGTGTGAGCCTGCACTTTAAATGTATCTGTACGCCTCCTGTTTTCTGTCAACACGGAGAACAACAAGAAAGAAAGGAAAAACTTCCAGGATATTTTGGCTCATACACACATCATTCTGTTTTTTTTATATATATATATATATATATATATATATATATATATATATCCACATCTGCAGATTACAACACGGTCACTATGAAAAGATGCAGCATTAAAATAAACAGTAAACTGCTAAATGAATACTATAAAATGTGGGGAATATAATAAACCCATGTGTCCATGAGAATCATCGTTGATTGCACGAATATAATTTGAGACAAAAAGCTGTTCAAAGTGGTCGACGTACAATCCCTGAATTAACATGCATATGGGAATAAGTGTTGAGCAAGAAGCATTGTTCTGTTTTTAAGACCTTATCCTTTTGATCTACACTTAATGTCTGATCCCCTTTGAGGAAGATGTGTAGGCTATTCTTTAAGCCTAATAAATCCAGCGTTAGCACTACTTAAGAGGGGAAAAAGCTGTGTGGTTTAAAACCAAGAGGGCAGGAGGAGAAGAACAATGAAGAATGCTCTTAACTAGCTTGTGAGATAATACATACACATTACAATCTATAATCATTCTAATCCACGATCTATGAAGCAAAATGAACGTATAGATATTAGGGCTTTGGCTCAAAGCTATCACAATACGATCCTTGATCGCTTTAATCCAGAATATAAAGGCAAAGATGTGCAAACGTGTGTGTGTGTGTGTGTGCAGAACCCAACATCTGCAATATATATTTATACATTTCGGCCACAGCTTTCACTTGCACACACAGACACACACGTGCACACACGCACAGACACACATGAGACAGCTGAAAGATCATAAAAACATTAAATATTAGTCCAAAGCAGTTTCTGTTCATTTGCATCTGTTCAACTAGAATCAATTGACTCTTACTATCAATTTTAAAAGAGCCTTTGTCAAATATTTACATTATCTATCTATATATACATCTATCTATCTATATATATAGATATATAGATATAGATATATATATATATAGATATATATATATATATACATCTGACATACAAACTATTTTTAGGAATATGCTGAAACATTTACAGTTTTTAATATAAAAAATACAATTCTGAGACAACTACAGTTTACAATAGGGAATGAGACACACACACACACACACACACACACACACACACACACACACACACACATACACAGTAATATAATTTACATATGTAAATATATATATAATGATAAAAAAAATATATAATAAATATATATATATATATATATATATATATATATATATATATATATATATATATATATATATATAATAAATATATATTATTATAATATATTATAAGTCCTCTAAAACTTTTTATCTGTTTTATCAAACTTTTTGTAGATGATTTTAATAACTTGTGGAATTATTTCCCAAATATTTTAATATATATATATATATATTTCTTAATATGTATATAAAAGAGCATCCTCTGCCCTGCACTATATTCCGGCTGTTTAAAGTTCTCCATAATAAAAGACACATTGAATAAAAAATAAAATAACAAGTGGTGATCTTATTTTAACGTAGGCCTTTATTTGATTTGAAATGAAAAGATTCTCAAGTCTTTGTTTCCTGTCAACACAATAAATATCCGAGCGTCTCATTAGCACTTTGAGGCCTCGCCTGCTGAAGTTAAAGGAATCCGGAAGAAACTGAAAAACGAGTTAATCCGTATAACATTTAGTAATCCAGCCCAATCGGATCGATAGTCTATTGAATGTGTTTGTGATTAGTAGCTCTATTGATTACAGTGACATCATGTGAACACACCGGAGTGATGCTTATTTCACTAACAGCTTGTCAGAATCAAAATATATCTGTAGTGTTTCAATGACCTTTATGACAAAAATAAATAAATATTTACAAAGTGTTATTGTCACAAATTGCGTTTCTTTTCGATAAACTACACGACGCATAGAGACGGGAACATTTGTCCTTTGACAAATTGGCCAAATGAAAGAATAATGAAGCAAAATAGCGTCAGATGCGCGAGGGAATGAGTGTATATAAACTAAAAGAATAATAAATAAATACAATTCAATTGTATCTTTCTTATAATAACGAAAACGTGTTTTTTTGGACGCTTTTCCTCCTAAACTATCCTCTATAATATATATCCAAATGTATCATATAACACGTATTTATATATAGAAATCAAGAAAAATATTAGCGTGTCAATTATTGATCACAGTCTTCTGCAGGGCATGTCAGGCTTATATGGCACCTGTTGTCCTAAATATTTTAGAGACAGGCCTGCTGTATTAAAGCCACTATTTCGACACAAATTGACTTTCATTTTGAGTGAAACCAAGAGCACAGAAGATGTGCGCCCAATTCTTTCTGCCAATCGATCAGACTGCGGATAGATCGATATGGCACCAGGACTATCGATCACCACAGTCCTCTATTGCTGGGCGCTTTCAATTGCAAATGTACCTAAATAATAGTGTGGCAACACACTAATTCCTTAACAAACAGCAGGGAAACGCTTCACAAACACAGCGATTTAATGTGCAAGTGATTCTTTTTTTTTTTCTTCAAACATTTAGGCCTTTAAAATTTCACCTCTGACTGTGAAACAAGCGGTTGAACAGTAGGCTGCCGTGTAAGGATTTAACAGGGCAAACAGGTAACAATTCAAAACGCAGGGTGACATTGATTTGGCCTGTAGCCTATTGAAAGTTTGTAGAAAATGTTTGAGGGCAAAGCAATAAGTTAAAGGAATAGTAAAAAAAAAAGGATTTAACTTGACAATATTTAGCCCAACAAAAACAGCAAAACAAATGTATGTTTAATAGCAGAGCAAATACACCCTGCTCAGCAAAATACAGTTTCAGTGTTTAATGTGGCCATCTCTGCAATGTATATGAGAATTATGAGCATAACAAAACACTTTATCGGGCATCTAAAATGTTAAGGATATCCATGTACACCTCTCTCATTCAAACACACGCACACACACACACACACACACACACACACACACACACACACACACACACACACACACACACACTCACACACGCACGCACGCACACACTAATTTAAAGTAGAGCCATAGGCAAACAAGGCAGATGTGAGGTTTTTTCTCTCCATCAAGGCCACATCAGTGTGTGTGCGTGTGTGTGTGTGTGTGTGTGTGTGTGTGTGTGTGTGTGTGTGTGTATTGGGATGAGAGCGGCAGCGCCCCGTCCCGCTGACTTGCTCAGAGGCCTGATCAATGCGACATTACTAAACACTGCTGCTTAACTTTTGCCAATAGCCAGATTCAAGTAAATATACTTTAGAATACATTAAGTGTGATGCATCAGCCGCGGAGTCATTCAAGAAGTCATGAAAAGATTAGTCCGTCTCTATCGAGTGATTCCTGGGAAAATACACAAGCTTACGGGAGAAGTTGACCCACTGGAAACACCTCTCATTTACACACTGCTTCATATAAATGCAATTAAATAAAAATATTTTTAAGGCGGGTACAGATTGTAGTGTGGGTGGCTGCTGCATAAAAAAAACATGTTGCTGTGTAAAATCCTGAAGGATAAAAATGTTTTTATATTTTTAGAATCTACACATTACTTTCAGTAATAATTAAAATACTAATAATATTAATAATTTACAATACAGTTAGTATTTACCATAGAGAAATATAGATTGAATATAATGTGTTTTTTACACTGCAGTCTATAGCACTCAGCCAAATGAAAAGCTCAGCTTTAACTTTTCAGCTGAGTGCTATGTGGTCATTTCCTGTAATGAAACTGCCTGTTGAGACAGGTCAAACACATAACAGGACACACCTAACTTGAACCATTTTAGCAGAATGCATTTTGGGTGCTATCGATCCTTCAGAAATGCATTGAGCAAAGCTCCGGGTTCAGCATTGATTAGTTGATCAGCAAACGACAGCAGTGCTTAAAGATAAAATAAAATGCGTTGGCACTCATAAAAGAGTGTAATGGTGAGAGTAGCTCAGTGACTTTAAAACATAGTGTACTGAATTACCAAAGTCCTATAGAAAATAGAACTTTTTGGAATAGGAGTTTATATTATTAACACATAAATTAAAACAAAAAAGGCTGCTGCACAATCACTGCAGTGTGTGTGTAAAGTCGATGCCAACGTGGTGCTGAGGCCATCGCCTCGCCCGCTGTTATTAATATGAAATAAATCACAGGGTCTCTGCGGCATCGCCCCAGTCACACCGCAGATATCGACACAGTTAATATTTCATATTGTATTCGCCATAGGATATGTTTATTTAAGTATTCGAAAACAGTACATTAAAATACAAATTAAAACTGAGCTCTAGGCGGACACATGGATTTTTTTTTTTTTTGTGGGGGGAAAATAGATGTGTTTACTTTGCATTCACTTTTTTTTTTTTTGGGCTGGCTGAATGAACGATTTAACCAAGATGCATAAAATAGAAGAAAACTACATTGATTGAAAATTGGAAAAGTACACTGATCAGTTCCCCACGCCCTGTTGACCCTGCTGTTTAAGCTGTTTTTAGTTACATGACCTCGCGTGGTTCAGTGGAGCCCATATAGAATAAAAACACACGAGGGGAGAGAGAGGGAGAGAGGAGGACTGGTATGAAGTTTACAAGTTCTTGGTGAAAGTATAAAACTTTTTAGCGCGTTGTTTTGGGTTGTAAACCCTGGTGAATTAGGAGCAAGGAGCCAGCAATGAAAGTTAACATCCATCACCACCGCGACCAATAAGCTGCTCTGGCCGGCTGGCTGAGCACAGATGACGGATTCGCTGCTGTGCGGGCTTCGGTAATTCATTTTCGATAGCAGTGGTTGCTGGGATCAATACAGGGACATTAACCCAAGCGGACACTGCTGTTCTCCTGATGGCACAAGCCAAAAGCCACCATCCCCCGTTGGCAATCAGCAAAGACACAGTTTTTAGGGTCATTATTTGGGGGGAGAGGAGCTGTGTGCCAAGGCCGCTGATATCACAATTCATCAGTGAAGTTATGGATGGCCTTGACCTAACTGTTGGTAAACACTGGTCAGGGAAATTATTTTATGCAATTTGCAAATGATTAGTGATGCCACTTCCTGGATTGTTGAACTATTTTTTTCCCCAGCTCCGGGTCGAAATCCTAATGGTCTCATTTTACATAACATTGGTGTAAATGCCAGAGCTGATCACTTGGTAACAGTGTTCACATAGTTTACAGAGCAACTAAAGGCCTAGTGAGGGCTGCTGTGATTATTGGTTGCGACACTCTCTCTCTCTCTCTCTCTCTCTCTCTCTCTCTCTCTCTCTCTCTCTCTCTCTCTCTCTCTCTCACACACACACACACACACACACACGCACACACACACACACACACACAAACACACGCACACACAGTGATCGAACATGTCTAAACTGAAACATGTCACAGAGGTGTTGATGTTGTGATTTCTTACAGTTTTTCTGCACTCTCCAATATAACAACACTGCAACACATATTATGTTTGTGATCAGATTTAGTAATTTCCTGTATATTTCCGGCCATATAGGGACAAAATAACACGAAGCACCTTACATTATAACAGAAATTAAATACAATATCACCACAAACTATAGTCCACTGTATATTGCAACCTTATCACTTTTTAAGTAATTTAATATCGGAATATTGGCTTTATTACTCTGGACTGTGCAGGTGCTCGTGACATTGTATCCACCCCATCAGGAAGCAATACCTGGAACAACTAAAGCTATATTTACTTTTTGAAGTAGTTTCTCCTCAGTTTCCACAAAAATCGCGTTAATTCGTTAGACCTACAGGATCCAATCCCTCGATCTCAACCTGCTATATCGCATCCATATTGCGGGTTTCTGCAATAGGCACCAACCTATCGATGCATCTCCTGATCCATACATACTTTGACATTGATGGATTGCTGACCTGGATTGACGTCAGTGAGCAGCACGTTTCATATAGAAGTTTTGTGAAGCACGAAACACTATGTGAGAGTTTATGTGAGGGAGTTTGATTTTCGTGGCCTGAAAACGAGGAGCAAAGATGCGAAAGTGGTCAAAGCCTAGAGGCGAGAATGAAATTAAACTCGAAAGATATATTCAGTCATATTTTTTTTTAAATACATTTACACCATTACAAATACAGCAGTTATTTCAGTAGGCATCAAGAGATGATGCATCTTCAATTTAATGAGTAAAAAATAAAAGGCAGAGGCTGTGAGCTGTGACCTCCTCTTCAAGATAACTTGTGGTTTTCTCATTACACTCGTGGCCTGATGTGCCACATGTCAATTAATATTTAACCTTTAAGAGAGTCATCACATGGTGCTGGCGCCGTGTCAAATGGTGTTATCGGAGAAAACCAGGCGCAAGTCCTTCTTATCCATCTGAGTGTAAATGTTGCACACACTGCAGAGGATTGCACTTCTGTATTTTATCTACACAAGTGTCTAATGCAATCTTTTTCAGGAATTTGAGGTCCAGTGTGCAACATGAACAACCCATGACATAGGGGCCAGTGACGTCAGCTTGGCCCCAGACAGAGTGCGCGAGTGCGAGGATATGCCACGGGGGCGCGCACATGCGCACAGGCTCGGTCTCATCTTAACATGAGCGCAGGCACGTCAATATACACACAGAGAGCAGAGCAGCGCTTTGGGTATAGTAGAAGGTGCTCTACAGCGAGAGAAATCCAGGCAGGCGCAGACACCTTCACACACTGAGCAGAGGTTTGCGGCGCAGTTTGTGTGGCGGCCGGGACCCGATCTTTTAAAACCATGCTGGATTGACTGCAGAGAGGCAACTACAATCAATGGCTTGGCTTTGAAATCGTTCAACATTTATTGGAAAGGAGTGTGAGATAGAACGACAGTGAGAGAGGGAGAGAAGCGAGGGAGAGAGCGAGAGAGTGGCGATAGGGGTGGAAATAAAGATCCTTTCAACGATGGAGCTTACAATGGAAAACATTGGAAATCTGCACGGTGTATCTCACTCCCATCAAACGAGCGACTTAATGAACTCCCAACACGCGCGCCAGTCGTCGCATCGGAACTTGGTGTCGCACGGACGGTCAGCCATGGTGTCCAGCATGGCCTCGATACTGGAAGGTGCAGGGGACTACCGCACAGACCACGCTTTGTCTGGCCCCCTGCATCCGGCAATGACCATGTCGTGCGACTCCGGGATGAGCCTGAGCAGCACCTACACCACACTGACGCCGCTGCAGCATCTGCCACCCATATCCACCGTCTCGGAGAAATTTCACCATCCACACCCACATGCTCACCATCATCCGGCGCACCAGCGACTCGCAGCCGGGAACGTCAGCGGCAGCTTCACCCTGATGAGGGACGACCGCAGCCTCGCCTCCATGGGCAACATCTACGGCCACTACCCCAAAGACATGTCCGGGATGGGGCAGTCTCTATCCCCTCTGTCCAACGGTCTCGGCTCTTTGCACAACTCCCAGCAGACTCTCAGCGCCTACGGTCCTGGAGCTCACCTCTCCAACGACAAGATGATCTCCTCGGGGGGCTTCGAGTCCCACGCAGCCATGCTGTCCCGGGGAGAGGAGCACCTGGCCCGGGGTCTCGGGGGCCATGGGGCCGGGCTCATGACATCCTTGAACGGCTTACACCATCACAGCCATCCGCACTCTCAGGCAAACGGGTCCATGCTGTCAGACCGGGACAGGCAGACGGTGGTGGGAGGAGGGCAGGGAGGTGGGTCAGGGCAGGTGGAGGAGATAAACACCAAGGAGGTGGCACAGCGAATAACAGCAGAGCTCAAGCGCTACAGCATCCCCCAGGCCATCTTTGCTCAGAGGATCTTGTGCCGGTCCCAGGGAACTCTGTCTGACCTGCTGCGGAATCCTAAACCGTGGAGTAAACTCAAGTCTGGCCGGGAGACCTTCAGGAGAATGTGGAAGTGGCTCCAGGAGCCCGAGTTCCAGCGGATGTCGGCGCTCAGGCTTGCAGGTGAGTGAGGAGACAGCTCCCAACCTGAGTGATGTGGAGGGATCAATTAGAAGTCAATGTGGCAAGACTGTCAATAGCTGCTCAAACAGACATTACTAGAAGTTATTAGTCGATTGTATCGAGTAAAACTTCATCATGACAGTTGGGGTGTTAAATGTTGGTGGAAATCTATATTTTGATTGATGCTACAATCCATGATAGTATAAACAGAAGCTGTGCCACACTATATGTGTTATAAACAAAAGCAGGCGAGGTGCAAACAGCAGTCTGCACAGATGTGTTGGTTCTTACGCACATACAGCGGTTTCTTACGCACGAGTACAGCATAGATACATACATCCCTCTCACTCGGCCTTACTCTGCTCTCTCTCACACACAAACAAAAACACACACAGAAAGAGATCAAACAAAGGAAATAAAAGCAGGATGTGATCAAAATTGATTACATCTTGCAGCTATAATACTTTAAAGGTAATACAAACATAGAAATCACTGCAACTCAAATACTCAGTTTTACTTTGGACTCATTTGTATCAAACAAACTTGATGTAGTAATCTAGCACTCCCCCTGTCAAATAAGCGCGTCGGCGCAAACAAGGATCGTCTGAGGCCTGGCCAAAGAGTCGGGGGAGCATGACCTCCTATGGATCAATATTTCAGGTCCAGGCGTCCCCTTTCAGAGTAGCACACTGATAAATGATCGATTTGGATGTGAAAGACGGAGACACAAACAGATGCGTCTTTCTCTGGCCTGTGTTGTCTCCCCTGCACTCTGGGGTATCTTTTCTCCCAAGTTGGTTCAGGGCCTGTTAAACCACTCTGACACTGAGACATTGTGATTATTGTGGTTTGTGAGATTATAGGTGCGGGGTAATCTGGATATTATAACAGGAAGGACCAGGCATCCCTCCTGTTCAGTAAGAGACACATTGTGACACAAAGCCATACTGTCTCTGCACTGTTTTATCTGAATGGTTCAAGTCTTTCATCCATCGTCTTGTTTTTATTGCGCAAACACTAAACGTCGTGATTTGAACCCACATTCCCGCCTCTTTAAACCATTTAACACACCACCTGATTAATAGGATGTAAATGAAAACCAGAGACGTCGCAGTGGGGTTAAAACAGAGATGTGAATGAGAGGTCCCCTCTCATTGATGTTAGCGTAAAGGCCCTGTTTAGACGTGCTGCGCTTCCAAACGTCAATCAGCTCTTCTGTGTCGTATTTCAGCGAACAGTTCAATTAAGCAGATATAGTGGCATATTTTAGTTCCAGTCAATGCCCTATTGAAAAGCACTTAATGGCATGTAAATTGTTCCTTTGCGCATTTAGTGTGGTTCTGGTAAATAAAGATTTAAACACTCCACAATTGTCTCTTTAAGTGCCACTGCTGTTAAAGCTAATTGGGCTGTGGGGTTTTATATCTTCCACACCCGGTATCAGGATAAACCCCCCCAATTCAATTGACATGTTGGAGTGGCACAGTCCTGGGAGTGCACACCTACTGCATATTTTAATGTGGTCAGGTCCAGGGCAGCCTAGGTGTAAGGCGTGGGTGTACGTGCGTGCGTATTTGGTTGTAAAATGGAAAATAGGGATGCACTCTTAATGATCTGCATAATATTAATGTGATCCACGGGCGATATTTTATTAATTATTAAATTTAATTATTATATTTTATGTATTATTTTATAGGCTACATATCAAATAAATAGCCTATGTTTATTGTTCTGTCTTGCAACAGCTGATTGTTGTGCACTCTTTGTGCATTATGCATTACCTGGAGTCACAATAGGTCTCAGAAAAAAAGCCAGTTGGGCAAAATGACTTGTATGTAAATGCACGGAGCAACATTTTACTTATTGCATTTAAAATCACCATTATCATCGGTGCGCATGTGGGCTGGGAGTGGGAGTTGGGGGGTTTGTGATGCTGAAAGTGAGGCTGGGCCATACTCGCTCGGCCACATCAATCAATAAATTCAAATTACTATTCCAAATTCATCACAGTCACACAAATCAATGCAGCTGCCCTGCTTAGCTAATGTGAAAATGCCAGTGTCTGCACACACACACACACACACACACACACACACACACACACACACACACACACACACACACACACATGACAACCCACCCCTGAAACGAAAAGCAGAGCAGAGATAGGCCTTTAGCTGTTTGGGGGGGGGGGGGGGGGGGGATGTTTGCCCTTCACGCTCAACATCTCCTAATGCAACAAGGGCAAAGACCCACAGGCATCCCACCTATTGTGTTCTTCATATGCAGAGCCATTGTACTCATGCAAGCTTTAACCTTTGCTTGTCTTTTATTTCCTGATCATCTTAATGCACATGTTTTCGTCGACTACTGTATAAATAAATAGGCAACTTCATTGTAAAGCTTCACAAATAAGAAAGACGCGGGCAAAGGTTTGGGAGGCATTTAAAGATCGCATTAACGATGAAAACAATTCGTCTTTGCATCTGTGTTGAATTCCACACTCCATCTCAATGTATTTGGTCGGGTCAATACAGCCCTGATCGATAAGGATAGCCAGTGCATCTATCAATTATCCCGCCTCAGCACTCTCCCATTGGTCTCTCCCCTGGAGCAGAGGGGGGAGGCGGGAGCCGGAAAGAGGGGGAAAGAGGACAGCTGTTATAAAAAAAACGGTATTGCACACCTTTTTTTCTCTGCTGTAATCATGTTCCGTTTGTTGTGTGTAATGCACTCTCACCCATTTGTCCTGTGGGGTTTGTGTTATACGGTCATCCGGGTAGTATTCAAGCTTAATACGTCTTTCCAGACAGATGCTGGACAACATTATAATTATGTATTAATTATATCACCAAATGTCCGAAATATTCCCACAAATGGTGTGCTTTGTATTTCTCACTTTGGTGGCAGATATGCTCTCACACGCCTTTATCCTTTCATGTGACAGTGATAAGGCGCATGCCAGGGTCCCTGTGCCTCGGGGGGGAAAAGCGCAGTTGGTTTATTACCATTTGAATGACCGGAGCACGTGCCTGGGAGTGCAGGTCAAGACCCACGGGCCACGGAGGTAAAACTGTGTTAAGAATGAGGGTGGGAGGCCTCCATTCATGTTTCAATGGACTACAGGTAGTTTACACGGGCCTAATCTAAGAGCAATCCCCATCCACCCCCGTCACACTGCGCCCTTTCCCCTCAGCGCGTGCATCTCTGCGATGCCAACATTTGTTAGCCTTGGTAAATACATTTTTATTGAGTTCACCAGTTGCCTTGATTACAGTCTATGCCCTTTAGTTTAGGCTTTTCGATGAAATAGGGCAATTATTATTGCTTTTCTGCAAATACGTAGACATTATCTTGGTTACCTAACCTAGAGAAGGTTACAAACTACTTTGTATTTCCCTCTACGAATTAGTGAGAGAAAGCCTGCAGGTCAGTTCTTAGTGTAACGGTTTCAAGGCGCTGTCCAGAGTGCTGAAATATGAGTCTATCCACATTGCACTGCAGGACATCCTCTCCTCTCTGTGTTGAGGACAGTTCAAGGTGGTGAACTGGAGTTTTACCAATACATAGTTAATAGCATTCTTGTAGGCCTTAAACACCATTATTTCAACCAACAGCTTCCACCCATCGATCAATATCACAATCCACAATCGCGTCAATCACATCACCCTGCATCCTACTTTTCAGTCCAGCACGAAGCCAACCGGGGTTTCCATTTAAATCACATCTCTAGCTTCTTTTTTATTGCAGAATACAAACTGGAGCTCGTCTTTATTTTGGGATGCTCACCGAAATATCCAAGAGCAACACAAATAGTTAAGAGTGGTGCTTCTTTTTGGTCATTTAAGCCGGTTAAAAAGGGTTTAATTGGACAGGGCATTAAGATGTGATTGATGCGGGTTAATCTGAAACAGGATTTTTTTTTTCACGAAGAGATGGCTTGATGTTAGCCTGCGAAATGATCGATTGGTACTTTAATAATTGATGTGTGAGGGGAAGATAGGGGCGATAAACAGTGCAGCTGCGGTTTCAGAGCCTCGTTGTTCGTTAAGCACAGCAACGTGTGCTGTAAGTACTGAAACACGCATGTACAAGCATCGCCTTTGAAATCCTGTGGTGGGAGAGCAACAGTCATTTTCTTGAGGTTATACCTCGAGGCTATTTGGTTTAAATCCCGGGTTCAGTGTAGCTCATACAAGATGACATCTCACGCTTTGCATCATTATCTGCAGTCCGGCGATGAGGAGGCTGGTTATATGTGGTGCTCGTCCAACTTTAAATTAGCATAAATCTTCATGTCATAGGCTGATATGAATATTCATAATTGAATGCATCGTGGGAAGTTTTATAGGAATGGGGGAGGGGAGAGGGGGCGCCTACACTTGCACCCTGATTGATCGTGTTTTGACCAATATCTAGCTTCCTATACGATTCTTATTCACCACCTGCATGACTGCATAACACAGGATAATATCATAGCACGAGCTACAGCTTGCATACGTGTCGCCTCCCCGTTTCTTCTCTCCTGTGTGTATGTGATCGGGATGTAGAGTATGTCTGCGCCACATTGTTAAGGCCGATCTGGCGAGCCCTGAATCTGTATCGATTTCCATTCCCCGGCCTCTGCTTTCCATCTCTCGAGCTGCGCCATGCAACCCCCTCCCATCTCCACCACGCAACACCATTCCCCCCATTAACAGCTCACCCTTCATAACACACAAGAGAATGACTAATAAACGCATGCTCTCACGCTGGCTTTCTGCACATCTCGTCGCATGCTCTGGTCAAAACAGCCAAACGCTGACTCTTAAAATGTGAGAGGTTTAGTAGCTCCGCTCCATTTCCGTGATAGAGACGGATTAGCAGCACCAGACGATTTAAAGTTCACAGCCGTGTCACTCCTTTTCGCTTATTATACATCCCACCCACATTGTTTTGACCAAGTCGACCTTATTATTCAATGTAAATTTAATAGAAATCAGATTAGCGACAGAGGCAGAAATCTGCTCTGTCTCCCACATCTTCACCCATTTCTCTTTTTAGCAACACGCGCACAGACGCGCACAAACCCACACACCTTTCTAATTCACACGGGGAGTGCTTAGCAATTATAAATGCAGTAGAGGTCTGGACTCTGTACAGTCTCGAATATCGTCTCTTCTATTTTAGATGATCAATTCCTACGCTACTCCGTCGCCCCCTCGCCAAACCGGATCGATAGGAGAGAATGACCTTTAAATCAAATTGCTGGCAGAGTCGACTGAATGCATGAGGCTAGCATCAAAGGGTTAATGCCACCGCGTGCGCGCCCCCTCCCAATTCCCAGACAAAAAAAATACAAAGGGCTCAAACCTAAGATCATCATAATTAAATCTCATTATTCGTCATTGCACTCTGGAGTCAAATGTGGGGTGGTGTGTGTGTGTGTGTGTGTGTGTGTGTGTGTGTGTGTGTGTGTGTGAAGAGGCCTGATGAAGAAACAAATCACACGGTGGCTTTTGACCTGCCACAATCTGCAGGGGTTTACGTAAGAGCCGAAGCAAGTGACGGTTCCAAAGAGCAGGCTGTTGTGCAATTAAAATGTTGACCACAGCACATCAGCATTGTCGATGGAGCTCAGCGCGAGCTGTTATGTAACGCCGGGGTGCCCCCCCCCCCCAAAAAAAAACTGGGTCTGCTGCTCCGTGCGTCCCTGCACACAAGAAGTATCGTCTTTCATGCAACGTATAATAATTTGACAGTTTAAAAAAAAGAGTAAATTAATTTGAGATCACACCTTCTTCCCCTCAGATGAGAACATTTATCTTTAAAGATATCAACAATCAGGTTACTGTGATTGTTGCTGATGTAACGTGTCAGATGTCGCTGCTTCCACATAGGGAGGTGTCTTGTACTTGAAATAGAAACACTTTGGCAAAATAAGTAACGGATTACTTTTTTGGGGGAGAGGTTATATATCTTACTCCAGCAGCAGTGGTGTGTCCGCACACTGGCTGCTTATCTGACGCCCTGACAGGCCATCGGTTATTAAAGGCCCCATAATGGCTTGTTTAATGTGCAGTTTAAGAATACAAGGCAAGGACATTGTCCACGCAATTAAAGGGATGTGAGGGAACATATCTAATTGAACACTGTAAGGTTTCTAAAACAGCAAGAAGCCATTTAATCTACCATTAGGTGATATTTGATTTCCGTAGGTGGAAACAGATTATTTCACTTATTTCTCACGGGGATTCACACCTTTAAATGTTGATAAAAAAAAGGGCAATATTTCGAGGGGGAAATAGAAGAATAGAGCTGCATAGGAATATTTTCTTAATATCAAATAAAATAGTCTGCTTTATTAGTTGAAGAAAATAGATTTGAGTCAATACATGAATAAATGAGGTGGTAAAATAGACATTTTAGCAGTCTGTAAAGTAGCCTAGTGGTTTATTGTTTGGTTTTAATGTTTAATCTCTGCCTGAGTCATGAAAAAATAAAACAGCAGGTAAAGACTGAAATATGAAACTTCTCCTGGCCACAAACTGTGTCTCCACCTCTCCGGGACTTTTGGAAGTGCGAGCCTGCAGAATGGTCTGTACGGAACCTCTGTTAAGTCTTTCTGCAGGGTCGATCTCAACAAAACCGCAAATACACACACACACACACACACACACACAAACACACGCGCACATACACACAGTTTATCGTACCCACAGATGCAACCCGAAACTCCGGTTGGGCAACCCCACACAGATCAACAAAGGAACAAAACGACTGTGAAATCAATTGATGAATGAATCAATGTCGGCGCATATAGCCTTTATATTACATGTTATTAAATATAACGAACTGCCTGCTGCGGGTTATTCTGAAATTAATAATTTGTTGCTTTACTGAGCCGATATGAAAATGCTGACTATTGTTTCTTCAGTTAGTTATTCAGGTTTTCTGCAAGAGGTGTGTGTGTGTGTGTGTGTGTGTGTGTGTGTGTGTGTGTGTGTGTGTGTGTGTGTGTGTGTGTTGATTGCAATATTTTTCTTTTGACAGACAAACATAACATGTATTACAGATGAACAGACTGCAGTCTTAATAATGTTTAAACACAAATTCTACATGTTTAAAAATATATTATTTTTCCACATCTGTTTGCATTAGTGGTCGGAATTGTTGCACAGAGAATGACTCGTTTAAATTATTTGGGACTCTCCTGAAATAAATTAAATAAATACTAGGATTTAGTATGTTATCCATTTGATTTGCAAAAGGCAACAAATTAAACTTCGAGAAAAATAAACCCTCATAAAAAAATAAACCCTAACGAGACTAACGTGCTACAGAATATTGAAAGCACTTTATTATTTTAAATCTAATATACTTTGTTTAGTATTGAGAGAAAATAGACCATATAAATGCAATTAGGTTACCGCAATAAGGCTTGGTTTAGAAATATTTCTGTTGACTCTTCACATGATTGAGTGAGAACTGTATTGAATTGAATCTCGAAAATTCGTGCATATTGAAAACCTGTCTGTCTCCCCGTGGAGAGTAAACAGTATCATCTGACTGCAGATCAGTTGGCTGATTCTCCTGCGACAAATAAGAAATTAATAGAGAAGTGACAGCTGACATTTAGAGAATATGAACATATTTCGATACATCCTGTGATTCAAATGTTCTAAATCTGTACACCTCGACATTGTTGGTGTAAATATAGATGGCAGACTTTAACCTAATTGAAGACTCTGAGGTTCTCCTCACAAGAAGAAAATCTCAATTAGTTCTTATTTTCTTTTTATATAATTTATTCCTAACATCAGTTTTCTTTGTGTTTCACAATAAGAGAGCCTCTGACCAATTTACACAGCTTTTAAAAAGTGTGTCGACTGTTTTTTCTTTAGCAAATTAAAAGGAGCTTAAAGGGAGTTTGAGTCCTGGTACACGGTTTCACATCCGCATGAACCCCCAGACGTGCGGGTCTATTGACCGGCCACAGAGCCCACACCACATCCGAAAGATACCCCACAGAGGTGGATTTTTGTTTAAATGTTAATGAATTGTAATACATTTTTTATGAGGTGAATTTTATTTTAAAGCAGTCAAATATTCTTTTTATTGACCATTTTCTAAAAGTAATATGTTTGTGAGTATGAAAGCCCTTTTCTGTATCAGGATTGAATTAAAACGTAATTATTCTAAATGTATAAAAGTAAAAAGAAGCTCTTAATAAATTCATAAATGACATAAACACACACACACTCTCTCACACACACACACACACACACACACAGCGGGCCCACACCTGTTGTCTGTGGGAAATGAAACCTTAGGCCTGCCTGTCTCCACAAAATAAAGCATCATGTTCATTACCGCTATCACGCATAACTGCTCAAAGCAATTATGAATGAAATCAATGATAATCGCAGTTAAGAGTATCACTCCAACAATGGAGCCACTCATACAAATAGATGGCACATGCGGACCAAGGCTGCTATTAAACTGGAGAGAAAAAATAATAATGTAGGTTAAAATTCAGTCATATACGGTTTCTCCCAATCATGCGCTTAAATGGCTGAGTGCATTTAATTATCTAAAACCTCATAAGGAGCGTGATCATCACAGGCAGCAGCCTTTACTGATTATTGAATTTTTTTTAAGCACTATGCAATTTCTGAGGTTTACCACTGGGTTGATAATGACAGGTTGGTGTGAAAACAGAGCTGAATAAAATAATATTTCTCTCAAACTGACAAGAACATAAAATAGTCTGTTTTTGATGTATTTAAAAATTTTTTTTTTTTTTTATCAAAGGTGCTTGACTGTGATAGATGATGGAGCAAATCTAAAAAGGTAAAAGTAAAATGTTGCAGGCAGCTGAGACTCAGACTGAGGTGGGATGTGGGCGAAGGTAACTGAGTTCAGGTTGAGTGTTATTGAAGTGCTGGAGAAGAAATGCCTCGCAGCTGAGTCGCTGGAGAATGCAAACAAACAAATTGTGTCGCTTTATCAGTATATTAACACCAATTCTCACTCATTACATTAAGGGGTATTGAGCTGGAAGTGTTTTGGCCTGGCGAGAAAGAGAGAGCGAAGGGGGGGGGGGCTTGGCATTGCCTTGCAGCACAGAATGAAATAAATGCCACCGTATACAAAGAGGGCCGTGCGGATATACATCAATCTTTAGGGCAACAGCCCATGAGAAACAGCAGATACGTTACTTAATAATAGACTGAAACCTTAACATCAAGTTGCCCAATCATGCTTCAAATAATCTGGAGAAGAGTGCAACTACAAAACTACAAGCAAACTGGCCTTGTATAGAGTGTGTGTGTGTGTGTGTGTGTGTGTGTGTGTGTGTGTGTGTGTGTGTGTGTGTGTGTGTGTGTGTGTGTGTGTGTGTGTGTGTTTGTATAAACGCGCCGAACCGTAACCGGTAAACATGTTTATTGGTAAATTAATTAAATCAGCAGACGTTGACCTCACACACACACACACACACACACACACACACACACACACACACACACACACACACACACACACACACACACACACACACACACACACACACAGTGCTGCAAGATCATAGGTTTGAATAAGCGAAGAGAATAATTTTAGATGCAAATGTGTAATCATGGTTTCATAAAACACTATAGGCATAATATTAGGCCGTTTGACTTTCTCATTATGAGCAGGAAGGGCAGAGGTGATCAATAAATGATTAATGCTGGAGATGGACTCACATCTGCAGGGACAGGACAGAGCAGAGGAGGCCGGAGACGCATGTGAACAAGCAGCAAACACAGAACAGGTGATCATCGTTTACTCATCTTCCCCTCCAACACATCTTTTTAGTGCGCAAAGAAAGCCAGATCATCACGCTTCCTTCCTTTCCTTCCTTCCTGGTGTGTTTTTCGCGTCTCCACCCCCTCCATGAATCTCCTCTTCGGGCCCACTCCTCCCCTCCGAGGCATAATTAATTGGACGAACTGAATTTCACACACGAATTATTCACGAATCTATCGATCGATATTGAACACCCAGGGCCTTTCTCTTAACCTCGCTTGGTTTGTCGTGAAGCAAAGAATATTAATGTCATCAGTGGAAAAGAAATAGGCCTAAGTAATACCCGTTTTTATCCGAGCAGAAAGGAGTTAGTTGAAAAATCACTCATTAGGGAATTTGATAGTTTAAGAGAAAAGACTGCGTGGCCCTCGAGTCGCTGCAGGAGGCCCCTGAATGGACGTTTATGGTGAGAAACTGGGCTTCTGCTTTGTATTTATGGGAACTAATATAACAATAATATAGTAAATACAAAAAAACAACGGGACCCATGATGCACATGTCTTTGTTAATCAGTCTTTGTATGTTTGTGAGCAGCCTGAGGAATCCATTCAAAGTAGGTCAGCTCCTGTTCACAGCTGCATATAGGGAGTAATAGAAATCACATTTCTCTGTGCCCGTGTAGCAGCAGGGTGTGCACCGCAGAAAACACTCAACACCGAACCAGGATTTCTGCTCTTGTCCGGTTGTTCTTTGTGCATGAGTTTTTATGTCCGTCTCTCTGCTCGGTGCCTACTGTAGCTCTAAAAGCTGCAATGATTGATTTTTTTCCTTTTCTACGCCGAGCTTGGTTCAGTAATCAGGGCCCCCTTCCTCACCGATCGATCGATATTGATTACTAAATCCAGCGCCTGTAGCAAAGGCAGCGCACTATGGCGCCCCGTGCAGCCGGGGCCACGGCGAGAGCGACACCTGCCGACCGAAGCGGCACAAAGCAAGCGGTCGATGAGGTGGCAGGACGTGACTCGCCGGTGGGGAGATGTGGAGAGAGAAGCTGGGACTGTCTGAGCTTATTGTGGAGGCACATTAAGAGAGAGACACCCCTCCCATGGCTCAGTTATTATGGCCGTCTGGCACACACAAAAAGAGCAGATTTCTGTCTCTTTAATCTTAACTGTTGGGGATTGTAAGAGAGTCAAGTCCTAACATATGTAAATACAAATACTGACCTGCAGTTAGTTTCCAAAGCCTTCACCCCACAGTTTGTTGTCTTCTTAAAAACAATCCATTAATAGGTTTTTGGAAGAATCCCCTTTCTATTACTAGACAGATCCATGTTGATTTTACAGCCTGTAACTATTCCAATCACTATTCATGATAAGTTAAATGTTCTCTACTTACAGGAGAGTAGACAGCATAAGTCAAAACAAGTCAAAGTGTTGGCTTATACATTGTCTTTGCTTCATTTCCATTGCAAGAAAATAAAGTATATTTATGCAAAAATAGGCAAAACATACACAAAAGCAAACACTTCACATTTTCAGAAATAGGGCCAGTATGTGTGTGTGTGTGTGTGTGTGTGTGTGTGTGCGTGTGCGTGTGTGTGTGTGTGTGTAAAATTACATGCATACCTGTGCAAGGTCACACAACTGGAAAAATCACAGGAGGAAAAGGTCACGCACTGGAGGGAAGTGAAGGTATTCGGGCTAACTGGAAGCTGCATAAAATAAATGGGATGTCAGTCACTTAAATATTGAGATAGTAATAAATCTATATTGATAATAATATTAACTGCATTGCTCCTGAGAGGAAGTTATTCTAAAAGCAAAATCCAATATTAAAAAATGTTGTTGCATCAGTAGCTGTAAATTCACATTTGTAATGAAGTTATATTTAATATCACATATCTAAATTATGTATCCGTGGAACAAATAATAAAATATATTTTTTGGAAATATTTAGCATTTTCACCTTTTACAATAATCCCAGTTCACCCTCTGTTCGGTGAGGTTGCAGTCTGGTGACTGTGGAGACAAGAGGAGTGCACATCAGCACTACTTGCTCCTCCCTGGTCTTCAAACAGACTTCGCTGCATGTTTCGGCTCATTGTCCTGCTGGGAAACGAATCCTCTTCCTCACAAGTCAAAGCCGGAGGGGATCGCATGTCTTTGCTGAGTAGATGGTAGCTCCTCCTCGGTCAGTGGGGAGCTGATGCAGTGCAAGTCCCTACATGTGGAATAGGCAGAGCATCCTCACAGGTGGACATTTATTTTAAAATCACGTTTGCAAACGTAAACAAGAATTTTATCTGGTCTGAAAACAAATGTTTAACTCACTTTGTTGTTGAAGAAAAGGTTTGGAAACTGTTCCTCCCCCATCAAGGCTGCACGTTCCCAACCGTCGTGTGACGTACTGACTGAAGCATGCATTTGCTGCTCAGCTGGTTTTGTCTCTTTGATGCAGATGTTGTTCCGTTTTCGTGAAAAATATCAGCTTAATATATTGTTTGCAAGTGAAAGTAGCTTCAAGTAGAGTGTGCATCAACTCTGCTTTGGAAAACCTCATGAACGTTCAATTAAACTGCAGGTTGTTGCTGGTCTGCATCTTCACGACTGAGGAAAACAATTTGACCTCAAGATGTTTTAATTTCAGGTTTAATTTAATCTCTTCTGACACTGGCAGGGGTAACTAGAAAACATGTTTCATAAAAACAGCTGCATTATATTATGTATACAGTGTGTGTGTGTGTGTGTGTGTGTGTGTGTGTGTGTGTGTGTATTTATATATAAAATGTGGTCAGTGTCTGGTCTATAAGTAAACAATTCACATTATAGATTTGAGGAACATACATGTTAGTTGAATGTTTGGGAACATTTTACCAAGTGATTAAAAAGAAGTTAGATGTCACACTTGATGTACGCTTGAATAAGAAGAATGAAACTGTGGTCTGAGACCAGAATGTGTTTTCAAAGATGATGTTAATGAATGACAATAAATCTATTGGCCCGCTAACGCTTCTCCCTGGAATAGCTGGATAATATCTTGCTTGGTAGGTTAGAGTCATTTGAAGAGATTCATGTTCAGGGTTATAAAGTCCTTGTTATTGTAACTGTAGTGAACACAGGCCTCATAAGTGTCAACAATTCCCTAAATCTTTATGCGACTCCTTTAGTGGTCTGTCCTGTAGCACCTGACCTTCTGAGACTTAACTCTTTATAATTTCAGCACAAAGTCCAAATGATAAAATGACATCCTCCTCCTCCTCCTCCTCCTCGTCATGACTACCCTTAATCCTATAATAAATCAAAGATATATGATGATATACATACTGTACATACAAGCATGCATTTAGACAAATGTGCATGCATCATATTAGCATGTGTGTGATATATACAGCTGCAGTGTTGATGGGAAATATGAATATGATGGATAGGCTCGTGTGCAGGTTAGACATCTGTAGTAAACAGATTGGACTGCAATGGCTGATCAATGGGCTCTGTTCCACTGTAATTAGACACACAGCGCCACTGCTTGGCTCCAGCCACTTCAGCATAATCACAAGCCCCCCCCAAACACACACAGTCGTGCACACACACAAATAGAACTAAAGAGAAAAAAAGAAAAAATCTGTCCTTAAATGCATCAACACACACACACACACACACACACACACACACACACACACACACACACACACACACACACACACACCACACACACACACACACAGCGTGAGAGTGAGACATTATTGAAGGAGAGTATGAAAGTATCAGACAATACCAACGGCAGCAGGTGTAGACCCCACAGGGATGGCATCATTCTCTCTTTCTTTCTCCAATTTGCTCGCGTTTTATTGAGACAGTAGGGAAGCTGAGAGGGACACACAGTCCGTTCTGGCAGGCTTCGATCCTCAGCCAGCAGGGGAACATGTGGCTGCAGAGGTGGTGCCTTAACCTTCCAAACACACACACACACACACACACACGCGCACACACACACTGCTCCTACATCATCTCTGAGCGCCGTTTCTGCCTTTTCACCCTGCTCCTGTCTGCTGCTTTCCACCCGTCTCCTACGAATACTTTGAGTTACAACACACTTACCCACAAAACAGCATTCTATTAACTATTAATTTCTGTGTTCGCTGTCTACAACCTCAACCCGGGTCTGCTGCTTCCGTGCGTCCCCTGCACACAAGAAGTATCGTCTTTCATGCAACGTAAATAATTTTGACAGTTTTAAAAAAAAGAGTAAATTAATTTGAGATCACAACCTTCTTCCCCTCAGATGAGAACAGTTTTCTTTAAAGATATCAAAATCAGGTTACTGTGATTGTTGCTGATGTAACGTGTCAGATGTCGCTGCTTCCACATAGGGAGGTTTCTTGTACTTGAAATAGAAACATTTGGCAAAATAAGTAACGGATTACTTTTTTGGGGGAGAGGTTATATATCTTACTCCCAGCAGCAGGGTGTGTCCGCACACTGGCTGCTTATCTGACGCCCTGACAGGCCATCGGTTATTAAGGCCCCATAATGGCTTGTTTAATGTGCAGTTTAAGAATACAAGGCAAGGACATTGTCCAGCAATTAAAGGGATGTGAGGGAACATATCTAATTGAACACTGTAAGGTTTCTAAAACAGCAAGAAGCCATTTAATCTACCATTAGGTGATATTTGATTTCCGTAGGTGGAAACAGATTATTTCACTTATTTCTCACGGGGATTCACCACCTTTAAATGTTGATAAAAAAAAGGGGCAATATTTTCGAGGGGAAATAGAGAATAGAGCTGCATAGGATATTTTTCTTAATATCAAATAAATAGTCTGCTTTATTAGTTGAAGAAAATCAATACATGAATAAATGATTTGGTAAAATAGACATTTTAGCAGTCTGTAAAGTAGCCTAGTGGTTTTTTGTTTGGTTTTAATGTTTAATCTCTGCCTGAGTCATGAAAAATAAAACAGCAGGAAAGACTGAAATATGAAACTTCTCCTGGCCACAAACTGTGTCTCCACCTCTCCGGACTTTTGGAAGTGCGAGCCTGCAGAATGGTCTGTACGGAACCTCTGTTAAGTCTTTCTGCAGGGTCGATCTCAACAAAACCGCAAATACACACACACACACACACACAAACCACGCGCCACATACACACAGTTTATCGTACCCACAGATGCAACCCGAAACTCCCGGTTGGGCAACCCCACACAGATCAACAAAGGAACAAAACGACTGTGAATGAATCAATTGATGAATGAAATCAATGTCGGCGCATATAGCCTTTATATTACATGTTATTAATATAACGAACTGCCTGCTGCGGGTTATTCTGAAATTAATAATTTGTTGCTTTAACTGAGCCGATATGAAATGCTGACTATTGTTTCTTCATTAGTATTCAGGTTTTCTGCAAAGGTGTGTGTGTGTGTGTGTTGTGTTGTGTGTGTGTGTTTGTGTGTGGTGTGTGTTGTGTGTTGATTGCAATATTTTTCTTTTGACAGCAAACATAACATTATACAGATGAACAGACTGCAGTCTTAATAATGTTTAAACACAAATTCTACATGTTTAAAATATATTATTTTTCCACATCTGTTTGCATTAGTGGTCGGAATGTGTTGCACAGAGAATGAACTCGTTAAATTATTTGGGACTCTCCTGAAATAATTAAATAAATACTAGGATTTAGTTGTTATCCATATTGATTTGCAAAAGGCAACAAATTAACACTTCAGAAAAATAAACCCTCTAAAAAAATAAACCCTAACGAGACTAACGTGCTACAGAATATTGAAAGCACTTTATTATTTTAAAATCTAATATACTTTGTTTAGTATTGAGAGAAAATAGACCATATAAATGCAATTAGGTTACCGCAATAAGGCTTGGTTTAGAAATATTTCTGTTGACTCTTCACATGATTGAGTGAGAACTGTATGAATTGAATCTCGAAAATTCGTGCATATTGAAAACCTGTCTGTCTCCCCGTGGAGAGTAAACAGTATCATCTGACTGCAGATCAGTTGGCTGATGTCTCCTGCGACAAATAAGAAATTAATAAGAGAAGTGACAGCTGACATTTAGAGAATATGAACATATTTCGATACATCCTGTGATTCAAATGTTCTCAATCTGTACACCTCGACATTGTTGGTGTAAATATAGATGGCAGACTTTAACCTAATTGAAGACTCTGAGGTTCTCCCTCACAAGAAGAAAATCTCAATTAGTTCTTATTTTCTTTTTATATAATTTATTCCTAACATCAGTTTTCTTTGTGTTTCACAATAAGAGAGGCCTCTGACCAATTTACACACAGCTTTTAAAAGTGTGTCGACTGTTTTTTCTTTAGCAATTAAAAGGAGCTTAAAGGGAGTTTGAGTCCTGGTACACGGTTTCAATCCGCATGAACCCCCAGACGTGCGGGTCTATTGACCGGCCACAGAGCCCACACCACATCCGAAGATACCCCACGAGTGGATTTTTGTTTAAATGTTAATGGAATTGTAATACATTTTTTATGAGGTGAATTTTATTTTAAAGCAGTCAAATATTCTTTTTATTGACCATTTTTCTAAAAGTATATGTTTGTGAGTATGAAAGCCCTTTCTTATCAGGATTGAATTAAAACGTAATTATTCTAAATGTATAAAAGTAAAAGAAGCTCTTAATAAATTCATAAATGACAAAACACACACACACTCTCTCACCACAACACACACCCACACACACACAGCGGGCCCACACCTGTTTGTCTGTGGAAATGAAACCTAGGCCTGCCTGTCCCACAAAATAAAGCATCATGTTCATTACCGCTATCACGCATAACTGCTCAAAGCAATTATGAATGAATCACATGTAATCGCAGTTAAGAGTATACTCCCACAATGAGGCCACTCATACAAATAGATGGCACATGCGGACCAAGGCTGCTATTAAACTGGAGAGAAAAAATAATAATAGGTTTAAAATTCAGTCATATACGGTTTCTCCCAATCATGCGCTTAAATGGCTGAGTGCATTTAATTATCTAAAACCTCATAAGGAGCGTGATCATCACAGGCAGCACTTTACTGATTATTGAATTTTTTTTAAGCACTATGCAATTTCTGAGGTTTACCACTGGGTTGATAATGACAGGTTGGTGTGAAAACAGAGCTGAATAAATAATATTTCTCTCAAACTGACAAGAACATAAATAGTCTGTTTTTGATGTATTTAAAAATTTTTTTTTTTTTTTATCAAAGGTGCTTGACTGTGATAGATGAGGAGCAAATCTAAAAAGGTAAAAGTAAAATGTTGCAGGCAGCTGAGACTCAGACTGATGGTGGATGTGGGCGAAGGTAACTGAGTTCAGGTTGAGTGTTATTGAAGTGCTGGAGAAGAAATGCCTCGCAGCTGAGTCGCTGGAAATGCAAACAAACAAATTGTGTCGCTTTATCAGTATATTAACACCAATTCTCACTCATTACATAAGGGGTATTGAGCTGGAAGTGTTTTGGCCTGGCGAGAAAGAGAGAGCGAAGGGGGGGGGGGCTTGGCATTGCCTTGCAGCACAGAATGAAATAAATGCCACCGTATACAAAGAGGGCCGTGCGGATATACATCAATCTTTAGGGCAACAGCCCATGAGAAACACAGATACTTACTTAATAATAGACTGAAACTTAACATCAAGTTGCCCAATCATGCTTCAAATAATCTGGAGAAGAGTGCAACTACAAACTCAAGCAAACTGGCCTTGTATAGAGTGTGTGTGTGTGTGTGTGTGTGTGTGTGTGTGTGTGTGTGTGTGTGTGTTGTGTGTGTGTGTGTGTGGTGTGTGTGTGTGTTTTGTATAAACGCGCCGAACCGTAACCGGTAAACATGTTTATTGTAATTAATTAAATCAGCAGACGTTTACCCACACGCACACACACACACACCACACACACACACACACACACACACACACACACACACACACCCACACACACCACACAACACACACACAGTGCTGCAAGATCATAGGTTTGAATAAGCGAAGAGAATAATTTTAGATGCAAATGTGTAATCATGTTTCATAAAACACTATAGGCATAATATTAGGCCGTTTGACTTTCTCATTATGAGCGGAAGGGCGAGGTGATCATAAATGATTAATGCTGGAGATGGACTCACCTCTGCAGGGACAGGACAGAGCAGAGGAGGCCGGAACGCATGTGAACAAGCACAAACACAGAACAGTGATCATCGTTTACTCATCTTCCCTCCAACACATCTTTTTAGTGCGCAAAGAAGCCAGATCATCACGCTTCCTTCCTTTCCTTCCTTCCTGGTGTGTTTTTTCGCGTCTCCACCCCCTCCATGAATCTCCTCTTCGGGCCCCTCCTCCCCTCCGAGGCATAATTATTGGACGAACTGAATTTCACACACATTATTCACGAATCTATCGATCGATATTGAACACCCAGGGCCTTTCTCTTAACCTCGCTTGGTTTGTCGTGAAGCAAAGAATATTAATGTCATCAGTGGAAAAGAAATAGGCCTAAGTAATACCCGTTTTTATCCGAGCAGAAAGGAGTTGAAAAATCACTCATTAGGGAATTTGATAGTTTAAGAGAAAAGACTGCGTGGTGGCCCTCGAGTCGCTGCAGGAGGCCCCTGAATGGACGTTTTATGGTGAGAAACTGGCTTCTGCTTTGTATTTATGGGAACTAATATACAATTATAGTAAATACAAAAAAAAACAACGGGACCCTGATGCACATGTCTTTGTTAATCAGTCTTTGTATGTTTTTGAGCAGCCTGAGGAATCCATTCAAAGTAGGTCGCTCCTGTTCACAGCTGCATATAGGGAGTAATAGAAATCACATTTCTCTGTGCCCGTGTAGCAGCAGGGTGTGCACCGCAAAAAAACTCAACACCGAAACCAGGATTTCTGCTCTTGTCCGGTTTGTTCTTTGTGCATGAGTTTTTATGTCCGTCTCTCTGCTCGGTGCCTACTGTAGCTCTAAAAGCTGCAATGATTGATTTTTTTCCTTTTCTAGCCGAGGCTTGGTTCAGTAATCAGGGCCCCCTTCCTCACCGATCGATCGATATTGATTACTAAATCCAGCGCCTGTAGCAAAGGCCGCGCACTATGGCGCCCCGTGCAGCCGGGGCCACGGCGAGAGCGACACCTGCCGACCGAAGCGGCACAAAAGCACGGTCGATGAGTTGGCAGGACGTGACTCGCCGGTGGGGAGATGGGAGAGAGAAGCTGGGACTGTCTGAGCTTTTGTGGAGGCACATTAGAGAGAGACACCCCTCCCATGGCTCAGTTATTATGGCCGTCTGGCACACAACAAAAAGAGCAGATTTCTGTCTCTTTAATCTTAACTGTTGGGGATGTAAAGAGTCAAGTCCTAACATATGTAATACAAATACTGACCTGCAGTTAGTTTCCAAAGCCTTCACCCCACAGTTTGTTGTCTTCTTAAAAACAATCCATTAATAGGTTTTTGGAAGAATCCCCTTTCTATTACTAGACAGATCCATGTTGATTTTACAGCCTGTAACTATTCCAATCACATTCATGATAAGTTAAATGTTCTCTACTTACAGGAGAGTATACAGCATAAGTCAAACAAGTCAAAGTGTTGGCTTATACATTGTCTTTGCTTCATTCCATTGCAAGAAATAAAGTATATTTATGCAAAAATAGGCAAAACATACACAAAAGCAACACTTCACATTTTTCAGAATAGGGCCAGTATGTGTGTGTGTGTGTGTGTGTGGTGTGTGTGCGTGTGCGGTGTGTGTGTGTGTAAAATTACATGCATACCTGTGCAAGGTCACACAACTGGAACCCATCCACCCCGTCACACTGCGCCCTTTCCCCTCAGCGCGTGCATCTCTGCGATGCCAACATTTGTTAGCCTTGGTAAATACATTTTTATTGAGTTCACCAGTTGCCTTGATTACAGTCTATGCCTTTAGTTTAGGCTTTTCGATGAAATAGGGCAATTATTATTGCTTTTCTGCAAATACGTAGACATATCTTGGTACCTAATCTAGAGAAGGTTACAAACTACTTTGTATTTCCCTCTACGAATTAGTGAGAGAAAGCCTGCAGGTCAGTTCTTAGTGTAACGGTTTCAAGGCGCTGTCCAGAGTGCTGAAATATGAGTCTATCCACATTGCACTGCAGGACATCCTCTCCTCTCTGTGTTGAGGACAGTTCAAGGTGGTGAACTGGAGTTTACCAATACATAGTTAATAGCATTCTTGTAGGCCTTAAACACCATTATTTCAACCAACAGCTTCCACCCATCGATCATATCACAATCCACAATCGCGTCAATCACATCACCCTGCATCCTACTTTTCAGTCCAGCACGAAGCCAACCGGGGTTTCCATTTAAATCACATCTCTAGCTTCTTTTTTATTGCAGAATACAAACTGGAGCTCGTCTTTATTTTGGGATGCTCACCGAAATATCCAAGAGCAACACAAATAGTTAAGAGTGGTGCTTCTTTTTGGTCATTTAAGCCGGTTAAAAAGGGTTTAATTGGACAGGGCATTAAGATGTGATTGATGCGGGTTAATCTGAAACAGGATTTTTTTTTCACGAAGAGATGGCTTGATGTTAGCCTGCGAAATGATCGATTGGTACTTTAATAATTGATGTGTGAGGGGAAGATAGGGGCGATAAACAGTGCAGCTGCGGTTTCAGAGCCTCGTTGTTCGTTAAGCACAGCAACGTGTGCTGTAAGTACTGAAACACGCATGTACAAGCATCGCCTTTGAAATCCTGTGGTGGGAGAGCAACAGTCATTTTCTTGAGGTTATACCTCGAGGCTATTTGGTTTAAATCCCGGGTTCAGTGTAGCTCATACAAGATGACATCTCACGCTTTGCATCATTATCTGCAGTCCGGCGATGAGGAGGCTGGTTATATGTGGTGCTCGTCCAACTTTAAATTAGCATAAATCTTCATGTCATAGGCTGATATGAATATTCATAATTGAATGCATCGTGGGAAGTTTTATAGGAATGGGGGAGGGGAGAGGGGGCGCCTACACTTGCACCCTGATTGATCGTGTTTTGACCAATATCTAGCTTCCTATACGATTCTTATTCACCACCTGCATGACTGCATAACACAGGATAATATCATAGCACGAGCTACAGCTTGCATACGTGTCGCCTCCCCGTTTCTTCTCTCCTGTGTGTATGTGATCGGGATGTAGAGTATGTCTGCGCCACATTGTTAAGGCCGATCTGGCGAGCCCTGAATCTGTATCGATTTCCATTCCCCGGCCTCTGCTTTCCATCTCTCGAGCTGCGCCATGCAACCCCCTCCCATCTCCACCACGCAACACCATTCCCCCCCATTAACAGCTCACCCTTCATAACACACAAGAGAATGACTAATAAACGCATGCTCTCACGCTGGCTTTCTGCACATCTCGTCGCATGCTCTGGTCAAAACAGCCAAACGCTGACTCTTAAAATGTGAGAGGTTTAGTAGCTCCGCTCCATTTCCGTGATAGAGACGGATTAGCAGCACCAGACGATTTAAAGTTCACAGCCGTGTCACTCCTTTTCGCTTATTATACATCCCACCCACATTGTTTTGACCAAGTCGACCTTATTATTCAATGTAAATTTAATAGAAATCAGATTAGCGACAGAGGCAGAAATCTGCTCTGTCTCCCACATCTTCACCCATTTCTCTTTTTAGCAACACGCGCACAGACGCGCACAAACCCACACACCTTTCTAATTCACACGGGGAGTGCTTAGCAATTATAAATGCAGTAGAGGTCTGGACTCTGTACAGTCTCGAATATCGTCTCTTCTATTTAGATGATCAATTCCTACGCTACTCCGTCGCCCCCTCGCCAAACCGGATCGATAGGAGAGAATGACCTTTAAATCAAATTGCTGGCAGAGTCGACTGAATGCATGAGGCTAGCATCAAAGGGTTAATGCCACCGCGTGCGCGCCCCCTCCCAATTCCCAGACAAAAAAAATACAAAGGGCTCAAACCTAAGATCATCATAATTAAATCTCATTATTCGTCATTGCACTCTGGAGTCAAATGTGGGGTGGTGTGTGTGTGGTGTGTGTGTGTGTGTGTGTGTGTGTGTGAAGAGGCCTGATGAAGAAACAAATCACACGGTGGCTTTTGACCTGCCACAATCTGCAGGGGTTTACGTAAGAGCCGAAGCAAGTGACGGTTCCAAAGAGCAGGCTGTTGTGCAATTAAAATGTTGACCACAGCACATCAGCATTGTCGATGGAGCTCAGCGCGAGCTGTTATGTAACGCCGGGGTGCCCCCCCCCCCAAAAAAAAAACTGGGTCTGCTGCTCCGTGCGTCCCTGCACACAAGAAGTATCGTCTTTCATGCAACGTATAATAATTTGACAGTTTAAAAAAAAGAGTAAATTAATTTGAGATCACAACCTTCTTCCCCTCAGATGAGAACATTTATCTTTAAAGATATCAACAATCAGGTTACTGTGATTGTTGCTGATGTAACGTGTCAGATGTCGCTGCTTCCACATAGGGAGGTGTCTTGTACTTGAAATAGAAACACTTTGGCAAAATAAGTAACGGATTACTTTTTTGGGGGAGAGGTTATATATCTTACTCCAGCAGCAGTGGTGTGTCCGCACACTGGCTGCTTATCTGACGCCCTGACAGGCCATCGGTTATTAAAGGCCCCATAATGGCTTGTTTAATGTGCAGTTTAAGAATACAAGGCAAGGACATTGTCCACGCAATTAAAGGGATGTGAGGGAACATATCTAATTGAACACTGTAAGGTTTCTAAAACAGCAAGAAGCCATTTAATCTACCATTAGGTGATATTTGATTTCCGTAGGTGGAAACAGATTATTTCACTTATTTCTCACGGGGATTCACACCTTTAAATGTTGATAAAAAAAAGGGCAATATTTCGAGGGGGAAATAGAAGAATAGAGCTGCATAGGAATATTTTCTTAATATCAAATAAAATAGTCTGCTTTATTAGTTGAAGAAAAGTCAATACATGAATAAATGAGGTGGTAAAATAGACATTTTAGCAGTCTGTAAAGTAGCCTAGTGGTTTATTGTTTGGTTTTAATGTTTAATCTCTGCCTGAGTCATGAAAAAATAAAACAGCAGGTAAAGACTGAAATATGAAACTTCTCCTGGCCACAAACTGTGTCTCCACCTCTCCGGGACTTTTGGAAGTGCGAGCCTGCAGAATGGTCTGTACGGAACCTCTGTTAAGTCTTTCTGCAGGGTCGATCTCAACAAAACCGCAAATACACACACACACACACACACACAAACACACGCGCACATACACACAGTTTATCGTACCCACAGATGCAACCCGAAACTCCGGTTGGGCAACCCCACACAGATCAACAAAGGAACAAAACGACTGTGAAATCAATTGATGAATGAATCAATGTCGGCGCATATAGCCTTTATATTACATGTTATTAAATATAACGAACTGCCTGCTGCGGGTTATTCTGAAATTAATAATTTGTTGCTTTACTGAGCCGATATGAAAATGCTGACTATTGTTTCTTCAGTTAGTTATTCAGGTTTTCTGCAAGAGGTGTGTGTGTGTGTGTGTGTGTGTGTGTGTGTGTGTGTGTGTGTGTGTGTGTGTGTGTGTGTTGATTGCAATATTTTTCTTTTGACAGACAAACATAACATGTATTACAGATGAACAGACTGCAGTCTTAATAATGTTTAAACACAAATTCTACATGTTTAAAAATATATTATTTTTCCACATCTGTTTGCATTAGTGGTCGGAATTGTTGCACAGAGAATGACTCGTTTAAATTATTTGGGACTCTCCTGAAATAAATTAAATAAATACTAGGATTTAGTATGTTATCCATTTGATTTGCAAAAGGCAACAAATTAAACTTCGAGAAAAATAAACCCTCATAAAAAAATAAACCCTAACGAGACTAACGTGCTACAGAATATTGAAAGCACTTTATTATTTTAAATCTAATATACTTTGTTTAGTATTGAGAGAAAATAGACCATATAAATGCAATTAGGTTACCGCAATAAGGCTTGGTTTAGAAATATTTCTGTTGACTCTTCACATGATTGAGTGAGAACTGTATTGAATTGAATCTCGAAAATTCGTGCATATTGAAAACCTGTCTGTCTCCCCGTGGAGAGTAAACAGTATCATCTGACTGCAGATCAGTTGGCTGATTCTCCTGCGACAAATAAGAAATTAATAGAGAAGTGACAGCTGACATTTAGAGAATATGAACATATTTCGATACATCCTGTGATTCAAATGTTCTAAATCTGTACACCTCGACATTGTTGGTGTAAATATAGATGGCAGACTTTAACCTAATTGAAGACTCTGAGGTTCTCCTCACAAGAAGAAAATCTCAATTAGTTCTTATTTTCTTTTTATATAATTTATTCCTAACATCAGTTTTCTTTGTGTTTCACAATAAGAGAGCCTCTGACCAATTTACACAGCTTTTAAAAAGTGTGTCGACTGTTTTTTCTTTAGCAATTAAAAGGAGCTTAAAGGGAGTTTGAGTCCTGGTACACGGTTTCACATCCGCATGAACCCCCAGACGTGCGGGTCTATTGACCGGCCACAGAGCCCACACCACATCCGAAAGATACCCCACAGAGGTGGATTTTTGTTTAAATGTTAATGAATTGTAATACATTTTTTATGAGGTGAATTTTATTTTAAAGCAGTCAAATATTCTTTTTATTGACCATTTTCTAAAAGTAATATGTTTGTGAGTATGAAAGCCCTTTTCTGTATCAGGATTGAATTAAAACGTAATTATTCTAAATGTATAAAAGTAAAAAGAAGCTCTTAATAAATTCATAAATGACATAAACACACACACACTCTCTCACACACACACACACACACACACACAGCGGGCCCACACCTGTTGTCTGTGGGAAATGAAACCTTAGGCCTGCCTGTCTCCACAAAATAAAGCATCATGTTCATTACCGCTATCACGCATAACTGCTCAAAGCAATTATGAATGAAATCAATGATAATCGCAGTTAAGAGTATCACTCCAACAATGGAGCCACTCATACAAATAGATGGCACATGCGGACCAAGGCTGCTATTAAACTGGAGAGAAAAAAATAATAATGTAGGTTAAAATTCAGTCATATACGGTTTCTCCCAATCATGCGCTTAAATGGCTGAGTGCATTTAATTATCTAAAACCTCATAAGGAGCGTGATCATCACAGGCAGCAGCCTTTACTGATTATTGAATTTTTTTTAAGCACTATGCAATTTCTGAGGTTTACCACTGGGTTGATAATGACAGGTTGGTGTGAAAACAGAGCTGAATAAAATAATATTTCTCTCAAACTGACAAGAACATAAAATAGTCTGTTTTTGATGTATTTAAAAAATATTTTTTTTTTTTATCAAAGGTGCTTGACTGTGATAGATGATGGAGCAAATCTAAAAAGGTAAAAGTAAAATGTTGCAGGCAGCTGAGACTCAGACTGAGGTGGGATGTGGGCGAAGGTAACTGAGTTCAGGTTGAGTGTTATTGAAGTGCTGGAGAAGAAATGCCTCGCAGCTGAGTCGCTGGAGAATGCAAACAAACAAATTGTGTCGCTTTATCAGTATATTAACACCAATTCTCACTCATTACATTAAGGGGTATTGAGCTGGAAGTGTTTTGGCCTGGCGAGAAAGAGAGAGCGAAGGGGGGGGGGGGCTTGGCATTGCCTTGCAGCACAGAATGAAATAAATGCCACCGTATACAAAGAGGGCCGTGCGGATATACATCAATCTTTAGGGCAACAGCCCATGAGAAACAGCAGATACGTTACTTAATAATAGACTGAAACCTTAACATCAAGTTGCCCAATCATGCTTCAAATAATCTGGAGAAGAGTGCAACTACAAAACTACAAGCAAACTGGCCTTGTATAGAGTGTGTGTGTGTGTGTGTGTGTGTGTGTGTGTGTGTGTGTGTGTGTGTGTGTGTGTGTGTGTGTGTGTGTGTGTGTGTGTGTTTGTATAAACGCGCCGAACCGTAACCGGTAAACATGTTTATTGGTAAATTAATTAAATCAGCAGACGTTGACCTCACACACACACACACACACACACACACACACACACACACACACACACACACACACACACACACACACACACACACACACACACACACACACACACAGTGCTGCAAGATCATAGGTTTGAATAAGCGAAGAGAATAATTTTAGATGCAAATGTGTAATCATGGTTTCATAAAACACTATAGGCATAATATTAGGCCGTTTGACTTTCTCATTATGAGCAGGAAGGGCAGAGGTGATCAATAAATGATTAATGCTGGAGATGGACTCACATCTGCAGGGACAGGACAGAGCAGAGGAGGCCGGAGACGCATGTGAACAAGCAGCAAACACAGAACAGGTGATCATCGTTTACTCATCTTCCCCTCCAACACATCTTTTTAGTGCGCAAAGAAAGCCAGATCATCACGCTTCCTTCCTTTCCTTCCTTCCTGGTGTGTTTTTCGCGTCTCCACCCCCTCCATGAATCTCCTCTTCGGGCCCACTCCTCCCCTCCGAGGCATAATTAATTGGACGAACTGAATTTCACACACGAATTATTCACGAATCTATCGATCGATATTGAACACCCAGGGCCTTTCTCTTAACCTCGCTTGGTTTGTCGTGAAGCAAAGAATATTAATGTCATCAGTGGAAAAGAAATAGGCCTAAGTAATACCCGTTTTTATCCGAGCAGAAAGGAGTTAGTTGAAAAATCACTCATTAGGGAATTTGATAGTTTAAGAGAAAAGACTGCGTGGCCCTCGAGTCGCTGCAGGAGGCCCCTGAATGGACGTTTATGGTGAGAAACTGGGCTTCTGCTTTGTATTTATGGGAACTAATATAACAATAATATAGTAAATACAAAAAAACAACGGGACCCATGATGCACATGTCTTTGTTAATCAGTCTTTGTATGTTTGTGAGCAGCCTGAGGAATCCATTCAAAGTAGGTCAGCTCCTGTTCACAGCTGCATATAGGGAGTAATAGAAATCACATTTCTCTGTGCCCGTGTAGCAGCAGGGTGTGCACCGCAGAAAACACTCAACACCGAACCAGGATTTCTGCTCTTGTCCGGTTGTTCTTTGTGCATGAGTTTTTATGTCCGTCTCTCTGCTCGGTGCCTACTGTAGCTCTAAAAGCTGCAATGATTGATTTTTTTCCTTTTCTACGCCGAGCTTGGTTCAGTAATCAGGGCCCCCTTCCTCACCGATCGATCGATATTGATTACTAAATCCAGCGCCTGTAGCAAAGGCAGCGCACTATGGCGCCCCGTGCAGCCGGGGCCACGGCGAGAGCGACACCTGCCGACCGAAGCGGCACAAAGCAAGCGGTCGATGAGGTGGCAGGACGTGACTCGCCGGTGGGGAGATGTGGAGAGAGAAGCTGGGACTGTCTGAGCTTATTGTGGAGGCACATTAAGAGAGAGACACCCCTCCCATGGCTCAGTTATTATGGCCGTCTGGCACACACAAAAAGAGCAGATTTCTGTCTCTTTAATCTTAACTGTTGGGGATTGTAAGAGAGTCAAGTCCTAACATATGTAAATACAAATACTGACCTGCAGTTAGTTTCCAAAGCCTTCACCCCACAGTTTGTTGTCTTCTTAAAAACAATCCATTAATAGGTTTTTGGAAGAATCCCCTTTCTATTACTAGACAGATCCATGTTGATTTTACAGCCTGTAACTATTCCAATCACTATTCATGATAAGTTAAATGTTCTCTACTTACAGGAGAGTAGACAGCATAAGTCAAAACAAGTCAAAGTGTTGGCTTATACATTGTCTTTGCTTCATTTCTATTGCAAGAAAATAAAGTATATTTATGCAAAAATAGGCAAAACATACACAAAAGCAAACACTTCACATTTTCAGAAATAGGGCCAGTATGTGTGTGTGTGTGTGTGTGTGCGTGTGTGTGTGTGTGTGTGTGTGTGTGTGTGTGTGTAAAATTACATGCATACCTGTGCAAGGTCACACAACTGGAAAAATCACAGGAGGAAAAGATCACGCACTGGAGGGAAGTGAAGGTATTCGGGCTAACTGGAAGCTGCATAAAATAAATGGGATGTCAGTCACTTAAATATTGAGATAGTAATAAATCTATATTGATAATAATATTAACTGCATTGCTCCTGAGAGGAAGTTATTCTAAAAGCAAAATCCAATATTAAAAAATGTTGTTGCATCAGTAGCTGTAAATTCACATTTGTAATGAAGTTATATTTAATATCACATATCTAAATTATGTATCCGTGGAACAAATAATAAAATATATTTTTTGGAAATATTTAGCATTTTCACCTTTTACAATAATCCCAGTTCACCCTCTGTTCGGTGAGGTTGCAGTCTGGTGACTGTGGAGACAAGAGGAGTGCACATCAGCACTACTTGCTCCTCCCTGGTCTTCAAACAGACTTCGCTGCATGTTTCGGCTCATTGTCCTGCTGGGAAACGAATCCTCTTCCTCACAAGTCAAAGCCGGAGGGGATCGCATGTCTTTGCTGAGTAGATGGTAGCTCCTCCTCGGTCAGTGGGGAGCTGATGCAGTGCAAGTCCCTACATGTGGAATAGGCAGAGCATCCTCACAGGTGGACATTTATTTTAAAATCACGTTTGCAAACGTAAACAAGAATTTTATCTGGTCTGAAAACAAATGTTTAACTCACTTTGTTGTTGAAGAAAAGGTTTGGAAACTGTTCCTCCCCCATCAAGGCTGCACGTTCCCAACCGTCGTGTGACGTACTGACTGAAGCATGCATTTGCTGCTCAGCTGGTTTTGTCTCTTTGATGCAGATGTTGTTCCGTTTTCGTGAAAAATATCAGCTTAATATATTGTTTGCAAGTGAAAGTAGCTTCAAGTAGAGTGTGCATCAACTCTGCTTTGGAAAACCTCATGAACGTTCAATTAAACTGCAGGTTGTTGCTGGTCTGCATCTTCACGACTGAGGAAAACAATTTGACCTCAAGATGTTTTAATTTCAGGTTTAATTTAATCTCTTCTGACACTGGCAGGGGTAACTAGAAAACATGTTTCATAAAAACAGCTGCATTATATTATGTATACAGTGTGTGTGTGTGTGTGTGTGTGTGTGTGTGTGTGTGTGTGTATTTATATATAAAATGTGGTCAGTGTCTGGTCTATAAGTAAACAATTCACATTATAGATTTGAGGAAAATACATGTTAGTTGAATGTTTGGGAACATTTTACCAAGTGATTAAAAAGAAGTTAGATGTCACACTTGATGTACGCTTGAATAAGAAGAATGAAACTGTGGTCTGAGAGCCAGAATGTGTTTTCAAAGATGATGTTAATGAATGACAATAAATCTATTGGCCCGCTAACGCTTCTCCCTGGAATAGCTGGATAATATCTTGCTTGGTAGGTTAGAGTCATTTGAAGAGATTCATGTTCAGGGTTATAAAGTCCTTGTTATTGTAACTGTAGTGAACACAGGCCTCATAAGTGTCAACAATTCCCTAAATCTTTATGCGACTCCTTTAGTGGTCTGTCCTGTAGCACCTGACCTTCTGAGACTTAACTCTTTATAATTTCAGCACAAAGTCCAAATGATAAAATGACATCCTCCTCCTCCTCCTCCTCCTCGTCATGACTACCCTTAATCCTATAATAAATCAAAGATATATGATGATATACATACTGTACATACAAGCATGCATTTAGACAAATGTGCATGCATCATATTAGCATGTGTGTGATATATACAGCTGCAGTGTTGATGGGAAATATGAATATGATGGATAGGCTCGTGTGCAGGTTAGACATCTGTAGTAAACAGATTGGACTGCAATGGCTGATCAATGGGCTCTGTTCCACTGTAATTAGACACACAGCGCCACTGCTTGGCTCCAGCCACTTCAGCATAATCACAAGCCCCCCCCAAACACACACAGTCGTGCACACACACAAATAGAACTAAAGAGAAAAAAAGAAAAAATCTGTCCTTAAATGCATCAACACACACACACACACACACACACACACACACACACACACACACACACACACACACACACACACACACACACACACACACACAGCGTGAGAGTGAGACATTATTGAAGGAGAGTATGAAAGTATCAGACAATACCAACGGCAGCAGGTGTAGACCCCACAGGGATGGCATCATTCTCTCTTTCTTTCTCCAATTTGCTCGCGTTTTATTGAGACAGTAGGGAAGCTGAGAGGGACACACAGTCCGTTCTGGCAGGCTTCGATCCTCAGCCAGCAGGGGAACATGTGGCTGCAGAGGTGGTGCCTTAACCTTCCAAACACACACACACACACACACACACGCGCACACACACACTGCTCCTACATCATCTCTGAGCGCCGTTTCTGCCTTTTCACCCTGCTCCTGTCTGCTGCTTTCCACCCGTCTCCTACGAATACTTTGAGTTACAACACACTTACCCACAAAACAGCATTCTATTAACTATTAATTTCTGTGTTCGCTGTCTACAACCTCAACCCCCCCCCCCCCCCCCCCCCTCCCAAACGTAAAGGAGTGCACTCACTGTGTTTTCTTTTGAAAATCGCTCTGTGTATGGGAAGGGGCTCATAGCAGCCGGTGCATGCACCTCTCGAGTGTTTGTGTTTGGGGAGGGGGGGCGGGTGGGTTATAAATACCCTCTCAGAGCTCAATAGAGTGGGCTCCAGTGGGCTCTGTTTGAAGTAGCAGACTGTAGACCTGCTGGGGGGGATTCTGACCTCAGTCCCTACAGAGAACCCCCCAATTCCTACAGCAAAGTCGGTCAATATCTCTCTTTCTCCTTCACTCGCCGCCCCTCCCTCCTTTCCTCAGCTCTTCTCTTTGGCTCTTATACACACACACACACACACACACACACACACACACACACACACACACACACACACACACACACACACACACACTTTGTCTTACTCCTCCACCTTTTCTGTTCTTTTCTCTCCAACCTTTTCTTTGCCTGCGTCTGCCCCTCCTCGAATCTCTCATTTCCACACACACACACACACACACACACACACACACACACACACACACACACACACACAAGCACACACACACACACACACACACACACACACACACACAAAATGCTTACTTTTGTGCAACAGTCACTCAGTCCCCCATTGCGACTCAAACTGCATTAATATTGAATCAAACAGCAGTGTCTCCAGCTAGCAGGCAACAGCCAGTCCCCCCCCCCCCCCCCTCCCTCCTCCTCACCCCATCTTTCTCTCACCGCAGGCTGGCTCCCTGTCTGCACTCTGCAGGATGGAAGGAATATTCCCACTGGGCAGGAGGCATGGATTAGCTTTAAATCAACTTTAATATGGCAATAGAGATGGAGCTGTAGAATCTCTACTGGTGTATAAACTAGTTGTTATGTGTTTAAGTATTGGCTAATGATACATTTAGTTACTTTACTTCCCTCCACGTTCTGTCTTTGCTTTCTAATCATAAAAATAATCACTTTTGTATATTTACCTTGCTTTGTGTTTTCTTTCTCCTCTTTGCCTCTCACTCTCATCCCCATCCCTCCCACCGCTGCCATCCACACCAAGCCTGCAAGCGCAAAGAACAGGAGCAACACAAGGACCGCAACACGGCGCCCAAGAAGCAGCGCCTCGTCTTCACTGACCTGCAGCGCCGCACACTCATCGCCATCTTCAAGGAGAACAAGCGTCCATCCAAGGAAATGCAGATCACCATCTCCCAGCAGCTTGGCCTGGAGCTCAGCACCGTCAGCAACTTCTTTATGAATGCGCGCCGCCGCTGCGTGGACCGCTGGCACGATGACCATGGTGCCAGCCCCGGGCAGCCGGGCACATCCGCCACCACGTTCTCGAAGGCCTGAGATGAGGAGAGGACCTTCAGAGGGCCCGGGGACCAGGTTGGAACAACAGGCAACATGGAAAATTGGCTATGAAACCTGTCTATAACAACTCTACCTGGCCTGGACCGTCTGAATGTGTCCTCGCCCCAAAGAAATCCTTTGTGCCATGCAATCATCTTTTTGTCAGTCAGAATTTCAAGCTCTCACCTGAAACAAGCAAAATCTAAAAAGGTGAATTGTGAAGTCAGGTCCACTCTGCATTACTCACATAAGGACAATCATTGATTCTGTCTTTTTTGAAAGAAAATCATTTTTATGGCATCTGACAAAGTAAAGAGACACCAAAGATTTGATGTTTTTGTTGGACGGTATCAGACATGTTGGCCGGCCTCCTTCACCACCCAAGTAGCCACTGATTCTGCTTTTTCTCCCAACTCACCTTTGTGTCTGCCTCTTTAGTCTTTATCTCATCCCCGACTACGCCGGCACACGGAAGCAACAAGGGCGAAAGAACGGCAATAAATCTGACAACAGAACAGCACATAGCCTTATTATCCAAGCCCCATCCCGCACACACAAGGCCGTCATAAAGAAAACAACGCAGCCTATGAAAAAAAACAACAAGGCTTTCCAATTCTCCGCCTCTACCTCCCCCCCTCCTCCTGTAGTCTCCTTCATTCCTCGGCCAAAGGTATTCCCTTATGGCCAGCCATTTCAGAGAGCAGCTCAGCCTGATCATACGGCAAACTAATGAATTGAAAAATGAATCAATGCAGACAGAGAGAGCGGGGCCTTGACCCCTCCTGAAGGTGAAACTCAAGATACTCGGCAGTAGATACTCAGGTCTTCCAGGCCCAGGTCTATATTTTTTGCACAGATGTTGAAAGACCTGTAGGGAGACATGTCATTGTTACTCTTATCCTGAGCCTAGAGTCTGTGTTTCTGGGACCAACAGGAGAGGCGGGTGAGATGTCTGGACATGCTCTTTGTTCTGTTGGGAGCTTTTCCTCTGATCAATAACTGAGAACCAAGCGACAACAACACGCTCGGGCATCCAGCCAACTACATTACAGCTGCATATGAAAAGCAGAATGTAAGAGGAGCACATGGAACCCACTGGAGATGGGGACACAAAGGCCTCATAACAGCAGCAGCAGCAGCAGCAGCAGTAGCAGCACACCTCTCCCTCCCTGGTCCTGCCCGTGCTGGCAGAGCAACAGTGCCCCCTGCTGTCGATCGCAGAGACCTGAATCCTGGCAGAGCAATGGGGCTCAGAGTGGAGGAGAGGGAGGGAAGAGCCACTGGATGCTGAGGAGAAGTCATGGCACAACACATTCAGGCCCTCGCAGCTCTTTGAAGGCAGATCAATAGCTAACCATTATCCTATTGTTGTTCCTCATCCAACCAGCACTGGTGAAGCCGGAGGAGGGGGATGGTTAAACTGAATGCTGAAAACGCAGGGATTTAGCAAAGGCAGGGAATTATTTAGCCAATCCAAATCTTTAAGAATCCACAAAATCAGAAATGACACAAAGACGGGATAGTACAACAGAGTAAGAAGTAACAGAAAGGCTCACTGAGACAGACACATTTGAAGTGTAGTGGAGGTTTAATTTACATTATTTTTCGGAGGCTTCATATTTTTGTCGAAATCATTCTTCCATCCAGTCTGTTTGCAAAACAAATGCTCACAACAGATGTAATTCAAACCAAATCTGTTTATTCCCACACAAGGGTTATCAGTAGCTAACCCAAGGCTAACCACCACACTCAGCTGTCAAAATGCTACAATAATTAGTGCCAATGCTTACTGCCTTAATGCGAATCAGAGAATATGGTACTAGGGTTCACACACAGCTACAGTGCGCCCCACTGATGACGGGCGGTGTGTGCCATAGCAACCAACAATCAGCTTTTATCTGAATTAAAATATACTTTTTTAGTAAAAAAATGAAAAAAAAGAATCAGATTTTAAGGCATACAATAACCAAACCTCAAATGACAAAAGATAGCATACATACAGTATGTGTTACAAATACAAATGTCTCCAACACATTACTGGACACATTTTGAAGCAGAAGAAAAATCTCTCATTCTATCTTTGGTTCTCTACCTCCTCTGTCCCTCTAACCCCATTGCCCCCCCCCCCCCCCACCCTTCTCTTTCTCTCTTCCTCTCTATATTGATGCGGGTATTTAATGAGTACCATAGACACAAAGTTTCTATTTCTTGTTACTATTGTGCTCTGTTGTGCATAAGTAAGGCACCTTGTTGATAAATCAAAAACAAAAAAGGAAGGACTTTTTAAAAATGGAAAAAAAAAGAGGGATGCAAGGATCGAGGCCAATGATGGACGTATTCTTTCTTCTTTTTGTTTTTGCATTCTGTGTGAATATAGACTCGTAGGAGACATTTACCGTGAGAAAGAGGAGAAAAAGAAAAACAGGGAGCTGCTGAAGAGAAGAATAAACGACGGACGCTCTCTCTCTTTTGGCATTTTCTTGTCAGAACTGTGGTACCCTCAGCCCCCTTTAGGCTGAGCCCCAAGAACGGGGTACAATGGAGGGGGACAAAACATGACCTCCAAATGTCCTGGCTGATTCAGTGTGTTTTATTGGAGGGCGGGTGGGGGTAATGCTCGGGACTCAATTGTTATCTGTATGGTCTTAAGATGCAACTGTAGCATTTCCAACAATGTAGTCAGATTTGCGGTGCAGATTAGATAAGAGATGGTCATTGTAGAGGAGTTGATTGAGAGGTACTGACTAACTTCACCTTGCTGTAAGCAGTGAGTTAACGTCGCCAAAGGATGATGAGCTAAAATCGATTTGTGGTATACAGTTCAGTGAGCATAGGTAAATAGCTAGATTCAGCTCTAGGTATTAGGCTGACAAAATGACATTTGTTTGTAGTGAGAACCAATGTGGCTACCTCACTAAGCTGAGTGGTTTGTGAAACCGCCACTGATACCAAAGATACTGCATCCTACCGGTCCCAAACTGCCTAGGGGGATACAAACCAAAAAAAAAGAAAAGAAGAAGAAGCCCCCCCCCCCCCCCCCCCCTCTTTGCCCAAAAGTATTACAGACAGACACACTGATATCACACAGACACACAAACAGCGCAGTCAGACTGCATCGTGCCACATGGAGGAGGTGGCTGCCTTGCAGACAGAGTTGAGTGCCTTTTCCCTTCAACCACGGGTGGGACTGCACTGGACACACACACACACACACACACACACACACACACACACATGCATGCATATAGCTGCACACCCATCTACAAACATGCACTCACATTCAGACAACACACCCATAATTGGATGGACAGAAAAGGGGGGCCAAAGAGAGGGACACAGAGTGGGGGCTGCGTCAGCATTTTCTCCCATATTGACTTTCCATCTTGATACACTAGAATACAAGCACTTTATCATGTAGAAAGTCTATAAAACATTTTCTATACACTATTTATTTGAAGCAAAATGATATGTTACTCCTTAATCTGTCAGAGTCTTTGTTACTGTATCGTTGATCTAGTAGCTCACAGCCTTTATGTTTTTGGGGGGGGGGGTTTTTTTCCCCTGCCCGGTGTGCTTAAGACTCTCAGCCACTTTACCTCTCTCGCATCAGAGATATTTTTGTGTAACAGAGAAAGAGGAGGGTAAAAAGGCTGAGGCTCTAAGCTCATGCAGGCCTGTAGTTGTAAAATCTTACCACTTAATGTCTCTTTCCACTGCGTGCAAGCACAGAGGCTGCACTAGATAAGTGTGGAAGACTCACTGACAGTTTATAGACACACATTCTCTCCTCCCTCCCCCCTTGTCGGTCCAGACGATCTCTCCCCCTGGCTAGTGCTAAGACCCGGTAGGCATGTGTTGACAATTAATTCTGAAATACCTCAAAAACCTTTCATGTAAACTTTATGTAATTTAGACTGAAAATAATACTGCTAATGATAACAATGATTATGAAACTATGATACTATGATAGTTAGTTTTGGAACTTGTGACTTGAAGCTTTATACTGTTAAATTCCTTTTATTTGTTTGCTCATTTTTCTCGTACGTTCCTCTTGTTTGTTTTTTGCTACGGCATGTACTTACTGTTTTCATAAAGGAAAAGACATTGTGAATGTTTCTGTGAAGGGTTACATGAGAAAAGAAGAGACAGAAGAGAAGGCTAGGAGAGAGAGAGAGAGAGAGAGAGAGAGAGAGGGAGGGGCAAGAGAGCAACTCACTTTAGAGGTTTGGTTCAAAGCTCTGTCCAAGGCGGGTATGTTTAAAAGGAAAATAACAAAACATTTACAAAAAATATGATTTGGGCTGAATTCTTAACCAAAAATTGTGATGTTAAACCAAAGGAGGAATAACCTTTTACTCATTGTTAGCTTTCTTCTGCCTTTAAGTTGTCTTTTCTCTGAAAAAAAACAATTTCACAGTTACTTTTGAAGGTTCCTGGGTGTGTTCAAGTGCTCCTGATGTTCTTAGAATATTAAAGACCAGCACCTCCTATTGAAAAGAAGGTGCGCTTTTTTTTTTTGTGCATGGATATTGTATAACTGTATAGAAACCAACAGGAATGACCTGTGATTTTGTGGGGAGAGGAGGAGGATGGAAAGACTTGGGAGTGGGTGGAGAAGGGGTGGGGGATATTTTGGTTATCAAAACAAAAAAAAAAAGGGTGGGAGGATTTGGGTTTTAGGCATTGGAGGGGTCCTTGTTTTTAGAATTTCCGTCACTGTTGGATTCACTGGTTGTGTGCATGTGTTGTTGCAACCCTTCCCTTTTCCCTATGTTTCTTTGATGTATATAAATCCAGACAGTAGGGGGCAGTGTGTGCTGGGGGAGGTCAAACTCCTCTCCTCCCAATCAATAGCATTCAATCTTCATTCCTCAGCTTATGGTCCTCACTCGGGTCCTGAACTGTGTGTCTTGCTTTTCCAAAGACGGGCTGTTTACTTGGAGTTAATCAGAGGGACACACACAGGCCCGAGCGGCCTTGATAATACCTGTATGTCTGTCTACATGCTTTTCTTCAATCTGTGTATGTGTGTTCATTTGTACCTATGTGGAAGAAAAAGTGTTTCTTTTTTATGTTCCTTTGCTATGGGTTGCAATATTTGTCATGCGAAAATTTGAAACCATTTCTTACTGACTGACCGACCAACCAACCGCAGTACCATTTGGCAACTGATAATCCAACCCGAAATGTCGCCAGCATTTACTGTCAAACAGCATATGAGTGTGTCATTTCACTGTGGGATCAAATGTTGCCGATGGGACTGATGTAGACACCCCCCCAGTCACACTGTGCTCTCCCTCTTCTGTTACCTGTTAATCAATCAGAACCAAGTGTCTTTGTGATGGTAGAAGACAATCAGTTTCAAAACAAGAAGAAAGGTAGAGAGAGGGCAGGCCAGTGGGGAGGAGGAAGGGGAGGACGGAAGAACCAAATCAAGGGGAAAGAGGCTCTCTGAATTGTGACGAGCTGTAGTGCCCGACTGCCAAACGACTGCCCCATCAACCCCCCCCCCCCCCTCCCCTAAACCATCAATCATCCATCCCATCGGTGTTCAAGCTCGACACGACGGCTCGGTTACACAAGCCAAAACTCATCAGACATTTTAAATTTCACCCCCTCCCTCATCCCCTGTCACTTTTCACCCTCCTGCACCCCTACTGCCACAATGTAGTGCACTGCAGGAGAAGAGAACAAGAGCTGTGGTGCAAAGACATACTTCCCATCACCCACCACAATTTCCTGCTAATCTAATGATGATGTAACCAGCCGCGAGGAATAAAAATGGCTCCGGTTGGTGGCTTTTGCACAGAGAACTATGCAAACACCTGACCCCCCCAATCTTAATCGTTGCTGCTGGGTCAGAGTGTACAACCCTCAACCCCTCCCTCCCTTCCTCCTCCTTGACATTTCAACACTCCCTCTCACACTTTGACCTCCATGACCTTCTCCCCATCCCCCCCCTCCCCCCTCCTCTCCTGAGCCCAGAGTGGCCGGAGACCCCCCCCCCCCCCCCAGTCGCTCAGGGTACAGTAGAGAGTGGCTGGGGAGAGGAGAGCACTACAGCGCCCCATGTTTCACCAGACTGATGTCATACAGCTTTACATGAATGCCCCAAACTGCCATTGACATCAAAATGGAGTCCATGTTGATGTTTGCAAGCTGATCCTCCCCCGCTCATGGCTCCATTGTTCTACAATGTTTGACTGTCTTTGTCCCCAGCGCCAAGGAAGGGCCACAATCAATGCAAAGACACTTACATTGTACTTACTTAAGTTTACAAAGTCGTCTGGAGACGGTGGCTTATATTGCACTCAGACTGACAGACACACAAACAGACACAGGCACATGCTGGAGAGGGTGAGTCTGCCTTTTGAGAGTGTTTGCTGAAACCAAAGATGAAATCAGAGGTACGACAATCTGGCTACTAAACCTAGAAGACAATGTTCAGCTCTCTGGGCTGCTCTACGGGTCATGTGATTTACCGGCAACGTGGACATTCCACCTATTGCACTTAAACACATACATACATGCGTACATATACATACCTGGTGTAAACTCCCACACACACACACACACACACACACACACACACACACACACACCTTCACCCACACAGAAACAAGGGATAAACCCACTCACAACGTCTGGTCAGAAAGCCTCTTTTCCCTCCTCCCACTGCAGAAGCCGGAGAGCCTGTGGAGGACTTTCAGTTTCACTCTAGTCGAGACTTTTGTGAAGGAAAAAAATCTGAGTAATAACTGTTACAGAAAAATAAAAACTTAAAAGGATAATATGGGTAAAATTGCGTGTTTTGAAATAAATTAACAAATAAAACAATTGTAAAACAAAGCAGTACTGTCAGTTTATTGTGTTTGGTTTGATCTTCAAAAGGAAATCCCCTGTGACCCCCCAGCAGATGGAAATTTGATTTTTTACCACAACAATAACAAAGAAGAGACGTAAACTGTCCATGTAAAGACAATAAACAAGATTTATAGTACATAATGTATTTTGTATATTATATTGTTTACTGTATTGGCTATACAAGAGTGCAGGCTTTACTACGAATTGCCTACAAAAACATGTTTTAAGTACAAACACATAAAAAAGTTCTATGTTGCCGTTTCAATCTATATAATCAAATATATTTTCCCATATCAAAACATATCATTTTCATTATTCATGTGCAAGTTGGTGCGTCATATTGTCCTCGGTGTGAGTTCGCACTTGTCAGTCAGTGCGGTCATTACTCGCAGTCACCTTCTCATCCACCGTCGGCACTGTGCTGCGGATGCAGGTTCCTGAAGTGATGAGGCGTCCAGGCCCGGCGCCCTGAGAGACGGCATAAGAGGAACGGCGAAGAGACGTTCCCCTTCTCAGCTTTGACCTCAACTCCACTGGCTGAGACAACACACTGTGGACCTGCATCACAGCCAGGCGAGTGACATCAGGGATCATTCACCATTACAACTGTTCAGGCTTTTTTTAAATAGAAACTAGGAACTGTTAAAACCCAACAGGATGCACACAACTGAAGAATTATCACGAGTTAATTATTAAGTAATTGTCATTTTATGAAGCAGTGAAAGTCGTCAGTAGTTTGGGGAGAAGGACGGAGGAAAGATGGATGAACAGGAGGCTAACCCGCTGTGTGCTTACTTGTTAATGGATCTCTTTCTTTAAACTGTTAGTTTTGAACTATTCCTTTGTAAATTGATACTCCATCTTTTTATCATACCATCTTAATAAACTTTTTAATGCAGATGTCTCACCTTGTGTTTGTCATGCTTGGTGAGGATGACATTGAGAGCAAGGGCGGTCACTGAGGGCAGAACAGCCGTCCAGGCAGTGAGCAGAGCTGTGAGCCACACAAGAGGATCGATGAAGGCCTTATCAGACGCACCTGATGAAAAGCACACGCGGAGCAATCAAAGCTGTTCACAGGGATGATGACAGATCATCAGATCAACATTAAATAATAATGGCATTTCTTCTTGCGTGTGTGGTTGCATGTCTTTGTCGACTATTGTTTATTTGTCCTCAAGAGTCCAGCGGTTCCCGCAGTAATGGATGTTACATGGCCGCAGCACAGGAGCAACATCAAGTAACAGGAATGAAAAGAATAAGAGTTCACTGAGATGAGTAGTGTACCGAGAAAGAAGTAGTCTTTGGGCGATGCCTGGAACAGGCGGGGGCTGTGGGTGATCTTGGAACAGATGAAGAAGAGCAACACAGATACACACACCGCTGCCACGTTGAACTTCGTCCAGTATCTGGTGATAAGCACAATCTGAAAGACGAACAGAAACAGCAGAATGGTACATCTGGACGTACAGCCTGTCACCTCACACTCTGTTCCCAAAGAGTCCCTAACTGGCCTTCGGATTAGTCTACAGGCTTGCTCCTGTATTTACGGTTACCAAATCAGAAACAGTTTTGTTGCCTATCATCTAATCCCTCTTAACGCTAGAGCAAGCAATTTATTATTTGTTACATTTGTTGAAATTCTCTTTACATCCCGCCAGCAATCAATAAATCAAATGCAAAAATAAAAAAGGCTGTATCTGTCTGAGCACACTGTCAGTGCTCTCCTTGCACGTGACAAGGCAGATAATACGTCCTAACACTAACGTGCAGGCGGGACAGCTGTGATTACTACCGATAGCCATGTGTGTTGTTTACCATCATTATGATAATGTGCTTTCTTACACGTGAAAGAGACATGAGGTCGTTGGATATGGATAGAGATGACGACGGTGCTCTGCGAACTTGTCCTACAGCAGCAGCAGGTTCATGTGTTTTGGGGGGGATTGGATTTAAAAAGGGAGGGGCTGAGCTGTTGCGGTTGGATAGTTCTCAAAGGTTTAATGAATCTCGCTTACTCCTGCTAGTTTCTCTAAAGTCGCCTACCCCAGCTTTAAATACCGATTCAGTTTGTCAAGAGTTCAAGAACTAAGCAATTGATCGTTAATTACAATTTAATCATTTTAATTGTCATCATCATTTTCCTCATTCTTGTTCTGCTGCAGTTTGTAAAAGTAGATTTTCTAACTTCTAAATGAACAAATATTTGACTGAAGCTCTTTGTGTAGACTTACAAGATAATGTTACAGTCTTCCACATATATTTTGTGTGTATATAATACAGTAACTGTATATCATCTTAGTGTTTTGCTAGATTTTGATATAATCTGGAGTAATATCTGTCGAAACACGTGTTCATCGCAGATGATGTGAAAAACATCCCATTATGACATCAGCAGTTCATTGTATTGCGGGTGCATAGATGGTTTATTATACAATAATGATCACTCCTAACATTCCTCTTCCGTTACTTGAGATTACAAGTTCCTGTGGTTCACTATGAAAAGAGTGAATTTTACCTCAATGGTGGCAGTGAACACGGCCGCCATGGCGACAGTGACTGCCATGGTCTGGAGGTCATACGCTGTGTTGTGAAAGACTCCAAAAGGGATGAAGAAGAGAACAAGGGACGTGTAGACGGCATACAGGAGCGATGAGGTCAGCAGGAGAGGGCTGGAGAGCTCCTGTCTCTGTCCAGACTTGTACAGCTCCGGCCATTTCAGGCTGCTGTCTGAGTTCACGTCCTACAAACAAGTGTTGTCTATGTTTTTAGAGTGTCACCGTCTATTAAAGGCCTTTTAACGTTTTGCCAGAAGTCAATTGAAGTTATTGATTTCATAAAACATCCATCTCTTCAACCGTCTCACCTGTTCAAAGAAGGCCACGCACATAATTGGGGCTGCTGTGTAGAACATAGTGTAGAAAGCGATGAACCATGTCTCATACAGAGACTGCAAGAGAGCAACAGAGGGTGGAATAAATGCAGACTTTCTCCAGATTTAAGTTCAGTTCATTGTGTGACTTTTAAGTTTCATCCATGCATGTCTAACCTGAGCACTGAAGCCATTGAAGAAACCAAACCATATGTGCACGAGAGCAAAGCAACAGGTCTTAAACAAGAAGTAGCGCAAGAAGAGGGAAATGCGCCTGTAGGACCAGCGCCCATGGACCAGTAGCAGCTTCTGCAGGAATCTGAACTGGGACAATGCAAAGTCTGCGCTCTGCACTGCCTGACCTCCCTCCACTCCTGCGAGGCCCACACCAATATGAGCCGCTGGTGTTGGGGAACAGGAAGTAAAGAAACGGATCGAAAAACAGGAAGAATAAAACGTAAAAGCAGAAAACACAGAGGACACGGTGTTAATCTTTACACTGATTAGAAGAATGTTGTCTTTAATTAAGAGCTGCAAACACCATTTAAAGAAATATGGAAAATGTTCGGCCCGTATCATTTGATCGTCTATAATGGCGGAGAGGAGGGGATCTCTGTGGATAACTCGGCTCCCAGTAAAAACCTCCTGAACGTCTGGATCTAAAGTTACCAGCTGAGCAAACATTAGTGGAAGGTTGGCTCGCAGCTGTCTGTCTGACTCCCATAATCCCACGCTACTTCACAACGCCACCAAACTCCATCTTTTGTTATTGTATTCATTGAGAGACACCTTGTAGCAGAACATTATATATCGTGTGTTTAACACAGACTTACTTTTGATCATGTTCACATCATTGGCACCGTCCCCGATGGCCATAGTGACTGAGCGGGTGTGTTTCCTGACCAGCGTGACGATGTCAGCCTTCTGTCCGGGTGTCACACGACAGCATAGCACCGACTGACACTGATCTGCCAGGCTCATGAACGTGGCCCCCCACTCTGGTCTCTGGTCAAACTCTGTCTGGAGAACAATATTCAACCGTTGGCCATATCAACTATTGCATCACCTTTAATGCTTGTAGGGGGGTTAGATGTACAGCTGTTTCTCAGTCTGGATGTGAGGGTTTGCAGCATGTGACCAGTCACACACATGACTGCGTTGTGTACTGTCAGCAGAGCGGCATATTTTACAAATTAACTACAATATTAGACAAATACGAAGAAGTTAAACACATAATCCAGGCGAGAAGTAAAAGTTTAAACTGACTAATGAAGCAAGGAAAGCTGTGTGAAAGTGTAAATTATAGATATATGATGTCACTGCCCATATAGGACACGAGCAGATCTGACTTTAATTACACTTGTGTATTCCATTAAATGAAGGTGTTGCTTAGAAGTAATATAACATACTGTATTAATCCTCTCGGGGAAATGATGACGTGTATGATAATACTTTAGTCTTATTCTTTCAGCTGCAACCCCCGCCGTGTAAAACGGACTTGGGAGCAATTAACAAATAATATAAAAACATAACTCAAAGCCGTAAGCAGACTTACAGTGCTTACAGACTACACTACAGTCTGTAAGCACACAACACACTGCTCAGGAAGTTGACATATAAAGTGAATAGATATGATACGATATAAATTTGACACGTTGGAGTCGTGTGCTTGCAGAGGCACAGGCTGAATGCATTGCCTTGTGTTACTTTGTTCTGGGTCACTTTATGTATGCTCTGGGTGTTTACCGCTTTGAATTAATATCTTGAATTAGGGTTGCATCTGAAAGAAAGGACTAATTGTCACACTTGAATGAATAGTATGTTAGTATGCACATTTCAAATACAGTCATTTACAAACTATATGACAACGGCTATTCGGCCATTTGAAAACTACATGAGCAACGTATTTCCTGTATGTCCAGTGTTTACCAGCTCAGGTCCAGTGAGGACCAAAGCAGTCTTTGCTCCAGCCGTCTGCTTGTCTACAGCCCACAGCTCTGTCTGTCTGGCCTTGAAGAAAGTGACCCCTGGGTCTGGGGACTGCAGAATCTGTCTACAGGGGCAAACATACAAAGATCAATGAGCTGGTGTGAGTGTGTGCATGTGTGTGCTTGTGTATTGTTATCACTGCTAACCTCAGCTCCTGCCATTCCAGTAATCTGGTATCAGGATCCAGTAGCTTGCAAGCATATCCAATATTCACTGCAGTCTCTACAAGAACGAAGGCGCGGGAAAGAGAAAAAGACAGAAACAACAGTGAGACGTGTAGCTCAAAGTGGTGCCTCTCCCAGCTTCTGCTACAGTGTGTCACAATACCTTTTTTGTCCCCAGTCAGTACCCATACTTTGAGTCCAGCCTGTTGAAGCAGAGCAATAGTCTCAGGAACGCCCTCTTGAAGCCGGTCCTCTATTGCCGTCACCCCTATAAGCTGTGAAACATGTTAACAATTCATTTTTAGCATTCCTGAAGGATATTGGATTTATTACGTAGCATGACGAGGACAAAAAGAGAAGATATGAGTAACATTCAACCTGATAACATGAAAGAATTAATAGGATTTACCAAATCGCTTAGAAACAAGAATTCTGAACTACTTTGTGCTCCACAAATACAACATCGATTGAGCACAAACTTGATTTAAAGACTCGTCTGTGTCAATAAACATGTACAAATCCCATTCAGGAAGAGCCCACCTGCAGCTCTCTCTCCATCTGATCATACAGCTTTTCCAGCAGTGCGTCACGGTCAGAGGTCGCCATGGTAGCAGACTGGGCCAGAGTCTTACGCCACTGCTCCCATGATGCCTCAGGAACAGATCGAACCGCGACACACAAAGTCCTCAGACAGGCCTGGGCAAACAACTGACGGAAGATAAGTTAACATGTTATTAGAGGCTGCAGATTACTTAGCGAGCGATCTTTCAGGCAGAATTGAAGAATTGACAAAGGAAACATGAGATCAACACTTCGGGAGTGCCTGGACTATCTCAGGAGGAGATCGCTGGCCTGATCCTTTCTTGAAAACTCTATTGATTATTGATCAAGAACTTTCAACTACTGCGGGATGCTCAATACAGTGTGTAAAAGCTATGATGATCAGACAGTTGATGGAAGCTGTTGTGCGTTGAGTACAATGTGACCCATAAAGATAATGATATTGACTGATGACTGTTAATGGAACTATTGGATGGATTGCAAACACAGTTTTCCTCCACCAACAACACAAACTGGATTCATTTGATTCTCTAAATCTTCATATAGCACCACCATGAGGAAAATGTGTCCAATACTTTGGTTTCTGAATTAATACCTGCAAAGTTGACCTCAGCTGTTTCTCAAACGTTAGCATGCTGTACATTCTGACCCTTTCAAGGATCAAGTTTGCATGTATTACTTTATTAAAACACTAAGCTGATGAACTTTTTAAAATGTTTTACTTCTTAATACTGACATGGAAACCAAAAGATACTATAAGAGTGTGTTATAAATAGTAGGCTCAATAACAGCACACACACTAATGGATAAGTAGAAACTCCAGTTAACCTCCAGGGCTGTTTCAGTCCTTTCTTGATGCAGACAGTCCTTCTGCAGTCTCTCCAGGATCACTATGTCTGCCCCTTTACAGTACAGCTTTAACCCACCCTCAGGCTCCCGCACTGAGAGGAAAAAAAAAAACCAGTATGTATAATTTATTAAAAGTTGAAATGTGAGAACTTAGCATAAGAGCAATTACGAACGATAAAGATGGTCTGATTTAAGATAAGCTACTCTCACCCAGCACAGACATGCGTCTTCTCTTGCTGGTAAAGTCCAGCAGTGCGAGCAGCTGATATTGGCGTTCGACGCCGAGCTCGGAGACGACGATAAAGTCTCGTGTTCTGGAGAGAAAGGCCCAGCCCAGCTCCCTGGCTGCACTAACGAGAGCTTCCTCATCTGGGGACGCCGCCTGGTAAACTGGAGCCTCTGAAGGAATGTAGTCAACACACAAAATTGGATGTAAACATGTCGTCTTCCAGGAATGTTCTGTTATTGTATCAGGTCATACAGGTCATTCGGGGGTTAGAAATCAATGTGAGCATCCTTTCAAGTTTGTATTGAAAGTACATGTACATGTTGTTTTGGCTTTTAATTGCAGCTCCCTCATCAGGTCAATACAGAACAAGCAGTGGAAACATGAATCACACACTGAGATCTCATCAAAAAATAAACCAGTGCGGACTGAGGTATAACCTGAGGTTCAACACTTTCCTCAGATGTCGGATGAGAACTGAACTACTTTGATCTGAATCACACAACAGATACTCTCCCACAAGCACAACCTTGTTTCCACTCTGCCATGACAGTGTGGCATAAAGACAGCGCTCTGAGGAACTGTCTGCTGAACGGACACTGCTGTCCTCGGAGCTTCTCCACCAGCCTGGGAGCCGACATGAACAAACCGCCGCAGGAGAACGGATTCCAACTCAAGTCCATGGGCTGCACAAGTACAAGGGAAAAAGACGGCGCAGCAAATGTTACGGTGCACTGACATTATGTTGCAGCTGCGGTTAACATGAATAGAGAATACCTTTGATTTAGGCTGGAAATATACAAGAAAGAGGCGAAGAAAGAACATAAAGTACAGTTTGAAGTTGCAGGTTTGAGAGTAGTTGTATGATACCTCTATGTCTTCTGTCCTGCATGACGAATCCCCTGTGAAAGTAGAGAATTAATTTTATTAATTGATGAAATTGATGAAATAAATAAAGCTGTGCTGAACCAGGAAGTTGCTCAGACATACGACATATGGTTCACGTGATCCTCACAAGGTTTCAATTACAGTTGGTCTTCAGTGGGCAGAGCCGGTGTTAAATATTTAATAGATGGACTCGTGGCTGTTGGATGTGAACATGTTAAGTGTCTCTCTAAAGGGAGGCTTTGCTCAGCGAGGAAACTTGGCTCTGTGGTCTGTAACAAACTCTTTTACATAAATAATAACTAAGGAAGAGCATTACTGTTTTAATTAGACAGTAACTTGTAACTCCACACGTTGTTTTGGACACAGACTGGATTGTTGGACCTTCTGGAGTGAATACAAATATGAACAAATGTCTTATTATTGTGTCATCTAACATCTGACATCATTACTTCCTGATAACAAGGTCGCTTGAGGTCCTATAAAGATGCATTTTGAGAGCATGTTAAATTCATAATTCGATGTTATGTGTTGGACTGGGGAGAGGGTAAGGTTGTTGAGGTCAGATAAAGAAGTAGAAGTGCTGGATTGTTGTTGTTTACTTCTAAACACATAATATTGTGTTAATATTCCAATCATTTTTGGTTTCTTTGTTTTTGTACAGTTATAGTTATATACAGACTCTCCATCTCCCTGCACTCTAATTTTAAATGTGATTTATTTGCCAGAAAATATATTTAAAAAAAAACAATAAACACATTTTAAATTGGACTTTTTTTAGATTTCGCAACAATATTGTTATTGTGAATTATTTTGGATAATCGCACAGTGAAAATCTGATATTGTGACATCCCTAAATAGTAAAATATAAATATATAAATGAGATAGTTTGAGTGTATTTTGTACCATAGATATCCCCAGCTATGCAGCATTGTCTGAAGAGCAGGCGGTTCTGGGTTAGTGTCCCAGTCTTGTCACTCAGCAGGTATCCCACTTGGCCGAGCTCCTCGTTCAGCGACGTATTCCTGGCCTGGGCCGGTGTGTCTGCCTGCTGCCAATACATGTCCCTATCCCAGCCAATGAACAGGCTGTGGACCGTGTGGATCACCTCAAACCTGTGGACACAGACGTGGAGGACGCATAAGACAGTATACACACAAACACAGTTACCCTCTCAAATGAGTGAATTATTGTCAACTGAACTAACGAGATGTAGAGAACAATAGGCATGGCCGGACTGAGCAGGATGATGTAGCTCCAGAAGATGAGGAACCCGGTGTAGACGGGATTCCCGTTAACCACCAGAGCAGAAAGAACCTCTGTGTGGTTCACGGCCCAACTCGAAAACACGCCGGCGCCGATGGAAAGGAGCAGAGCTGCCAGCAGCACGGACAGGACGATCTAGAGATCCAGACACACGCAGTTTAGACTAACTCCGCAAGTTGTCTCATGCTCGTCATCCACCTGTCCTTTACCCAACTCACCCCGATCACCACTCGGTTGAAATCCTTTTCCATTTGAGTCCTCTTCACTCTCAGTTTCCCGCAGTTCCTCAGGATCTTGGTGTCTGCGCCTGGTACAGAGCAGACAACTATTACATGCTATCTCTCCGGCAGCTTGTCCGAGCGAGCTGGGAGACCATCCTGCAGCCAGAGGGTGAAAGTTCAAGCCCTTGTGTCAGTAAGCATCTGCTGACGTGCCCTTGAGCAAGATGCCGAATCTCTACCAGTTCCGGGGTTGTCTGACCCCACTGCCGAGAGGTCAGCGGGAAGAGAGAATCTCAATAAATTATGATATTGCATTATATTTTCCAGTGATGTTGTCTCAATCTCACATGGACTGCTGAAAGATGTTGAGCCAAATGTGTGAAAATGACGCACACTGAGAGTGCGTGTGCCATATCCTCAAACTGTTCAAGGACAGAAACCGAACTCATTCGTATTACAACAACAATGCGTCAACCTTGATCATGCATAATTTAAAGTAGGCTGTGTCAAGTGTGTGTGAGGAGGGTAAAGAGTTATAATCAGGCTGAACTGGGGTCACAACAATAGACAGTCTCTGATGAATGGTATAAGCCCCATCTCTGGAAGAATTTGATCTATTGATCTGCTCTACCAGAACTGAAAGGGTCATAGCAGTGAGATCCATGACACCTCAGCCTGGTCCAGTAATATCCGATCAATGATCACTTAAAAGACAGGAGGAGGCTGTTATCTGCACGGCGTTAACAGACCTACATTTAAGACACAGCTGCAAGAGTTAAGTACTGTCCATAATTAGCAGTATAATGTATTCCACCAAATACAATTTGTCATTGAAACAAGTGGAGGCCACAGTAGAAGGGGAAATCAGGAAACAAAACATTTTGTAATAGTTTGATCTGTTATCATACACCTGTAATGGGGCACTGTGCCATGTAACAGAATGACCTCTTTGGCTCAGTGTCATTTTAGACTCAGCAGACCTGTCGGGTGCTTTCTAGAGGACCTATTTTCTGCAGAAAGAAACGACCATCCTTCCCCTCACTAACATCCCCACAGGCAAAGAAATTCCACAGAAATCCATGTTGATATTCCCTTTTTTCTAAAACTGAATAAATTCTGCTGCATGTACCAGTGTATATGGTCAAGCCGTAGGCAAACTGTGTGTTGCGTAGGACTGTTCCCCTCAGGAGGATGTGCTCGTTGTCCAGCAGAAGACTCTCTCCCTGCCAGTGCAGCTGGCCTCTGAAGGTGTACAGGCGATTGTTGGGTTCCTCGCAGAGCACGACACCTGTAAAATAGTTACATTTGCTTTTACTTTGCATAAGTAATGCAGTTCTGTAAAATATTTACTTGCTTGTCTGTGCTCTACTTTAAAATTAGATTGTATTTTAATAGAAAACATTTATTCACCATCAAAGGCAGCAAGCGTCTCCTCTGAGGGGTGAGAGGTCAGATTGTTGTGTGTAGCACTGAGCGCCTGCCTGAACTTGAGGTTAGTCTCTCTGAATCAAGAAAACACCACACTTAGAAGTGATAATAGCACTAAATACTTGATCCAATGTGAATTCATTTAGTTTTGAATCAGAATGAGAACATTTTTCATACGGTTTAGTAGTCTGCACGACATTAATTTAATCTTACAGACTCATTAAAAGGTCTCTACTCTGTAATAAACCATAAGGCACTTTCCCCTCTCAAACTGGTTCTAACCGGTTTTAAACTGGTAACAAAGACTAAATCGCATCGTGCAAACTGATCCTATTCTTTCACTGATGCCACGCTGGATCTGACCCAAAGGTATCGCACTTCTTTACCCTTCCCTGAGCCACCACAAAGCCTCAGGTGTGCAGGCAGGGCCCCTCGGGCTGTCCCAGAGCGTATCAAATATTTTACACCTTTAAAGGTGTTTAAAGTCTTTGTTGTCAAAACCTCCTGGCAAAAGAAGAGTTGCCTGACAATCTTATTATTAACTATTTGTGCTATTATTACACTATATTCATAGCTTTTATGTTGTACTACCCAAGTGCTTTTACTTGTTTTAATATACTACTTACTCTTGCTGGTTTAATCATCATACAGTTGATACATACAAACATGCATATAAGGATTATATGATGAGTTAAATCATGAATTTTCAACAGACTGATGTAGAATAAAAGAACAGATTAGTTTCTTACCCGTCGATATCTGCTGTCTCGACATAACACAGACTGTGAGGTTCTGAACTACACAGGAGGAGAAGGTCAGCCTGGGAGGAAAGAGAGAAAAGTGAAAAGTAAGAGAGGGCTGAGTAGAAAGTTACTGGAAATACAAATAGAGCTAAGGAGCATGTGTTACTTTATTTAAAACTTAAGCAGCTGCATGCCGCTATGTCTTAAGACAATATTCAAATATGCTACCTATAGGGTAGGTTACAGTTACTTTTAGCAATGTTATTCCACTTTTTGTTACACTTTGTTTCTATATTGCTGTTCATTTCTGTGTTTTATAAATGCAAAAATCTCACAGGGATGACTTGGTCTTTGTGGATCCGCAGCACGTCTCCCACATGCAGATCCTTCCACCGTGCTCTGCTGAAGCTGAGGCAGGGCAGATGAGAAAGAAGTACAAATAATAATCAACAGCTTTCATATGCTAAATATGCAATGCTACCACACACACACACACACACACACACACACACACACACACACACACACAAACTGTGAAAGATTTATTCTCACCAAAAAAAAAAAAAGAAGAGCGGGCCTTTTATAATAAGGTGACAACACATTATTTTGTTAAGTCCTCTCTTGGTGCACAAGGGAACGCATTTCATCTGGAGTGTCACAGTCTCTGAAGACCGGAGAAGATAACATCAAGAGGTTCATCGTAGTTCATGTCTTCCAATAGGTGTGGAAAATGTTTTTGAGCCCAGCTTTAATGCACAAAGGGACCATCAAGGGATTCACTCATTCACACTTCATTAGAGCTTCATTACAGGGCTGTTTCCAACTGGAGGTCCTGAGAGAATAACACACCGTCTTTGTCCTCACCTCTGGGAGATGAGCACGTCACATGGTCGGGAGTTAATCTCAGAGTCACTGCGTCTCCTCGCCTGGACCAGAGATGGAGACAAACCCAAAAAGAGAATGAGATGGAGAAGCGTGGCATGGACAGAGAAAAAAGAAAGAGTGATGGACTGGGAGCGTGTGAGATGGAGTAAGGGTGGCTATGAAAGGTTGAACAGGAGAAAGGAGAAAGGAGGAACGCCATTACGGAGCTCTACAGTGACACCAGCTGGGAGATTTACACCCTCCACTAAATGATTAGTCAATAGAGAGGGGTCAAGCAAGCGTTTCACCCAGAGCTGTTAACGACCGTAACTCAGTGATGCACTTAACCAGAGAATTCTCCATGCAAAACATCCCGCCTGCATTTAAACGGAAAAGCTTTAATGATAGGAGGGAAAATTAATGCCACTGGGATGACTGGTTTTGTCAATGAAGAGAGGACAAGGAGTCAATGCGGACAATGAAGGAGAGGGAAGAGTGCGCACATTCTTAAGTGCCAGGTGCATAAATGCATGCGTGAGTCCGGTCGTATATTTCTGCTTAACATCAGGCATTCGTGTGTGTGTGTGTGTGTGTGTGAGAGTGTGGATTCATCACTGAGGGATGTTGCCCCTCGCAGATTCCCCCACTGTGAGAGAAAAGGGTTACTACGGCGGGACTGGTGGTCTCACCATGTCGTTGGCAAGGTCTTTCAGCCCTCGCACAGAAAGTACAATGAGCAGCGGGAGGATGGTGATGTAAAAAGGTATAGCTGAAATGGCAGGGACACTCTGGAAACCACACAGAAGGAAAAGGAAACAGAGTCACACATACTGTGAAAAACACACACACACACACACACACACACACACACACACACACACACACACACACACACACACACACACACACACACACACAGGGCTTCCATTAGAAATAACTATGCTTAAAGAATTTGACTAAACAGTCAAAGCTCTGGAAAACATGGACCTTGATGGGTTTTTTTTTTAGTAGAGGCACATTTTTTATTTGTGTTTGAGTTTATTTAAGGTGTGTTGTCATATTTGCTCGTCTACCCTCCTTTGCATACAGAAACGAGAATTACCGCCTCACTTTAGTATGCCTCTACCAACCATATACATAAAGATAGATAGATATATCCATCCATCTATCTATCTCTATCTACACACACACACACACACACACACACACACACACACACACACACACACACACACACACACACACACACACAAATGTGAATTCTTGAGTTATTGCCAAAAATATGTTTTGGGAGGTAAAAGTTACTTTGACCATTAAAATCTAATCAGATCGTCCTTGAGTCCAAGTGGATGTTTGTGCCAAATTCCCTCAAGGTTTTGATCCAACACGAATACATATGCTGAGTGTACAGTTATAGTAGACTCTGTCATAGATAGCTGCTAACACCACCAGGATTGTAGGAACATTTAATTTAAAATAAGTGGACACGTGTACCACAGTGTAAAGAACATATCAGCAACAATCCCATGACTACAATCCTCATAAAAGATATTGGAAACGTGACAGTGAAGACTAAAGATGAGCCCGTAACATAACTCAAAAACAAATTGTATGTTCCTCATCTGACCTGCAGCACCAGCATGAGGAGGAAGTAGAGATTGGCCACTCGCTGGAACTGTTCATACAGCGTCAGTGGCAGGAAAGTCAGGGGGGAGTACTTGTAGCTGCGGATCACATTGTCCTGGCAACCAACACAAGAGAGAGAAGCACAAGGGAGACGTATGCATTAGCACATTAACATGTATACATCAGCATGCCAACAGGTGTTAGGTTACCGTGTGGAGGGAAGGAAGCACAGACTCACCGCGTATCGCCCCCAGCGGAAGCACAGAAAGGATTTCTTCTGCTTGTGTTTGTGGTAGTGCCGGCTGTTTGCCCTCACCTCCCATGTGAGGCCTGTCAGACACACGTTAGGTTGACTCTTAGCTCTCAGAGACCGTGTACATGCAATGATTTAATGTATCATTTACAGCAGACAACAGATGGACATGTGTGTGTGTGTGCTTCTGTGGATGCATATCAATATGCAAGCGTAAGTAGTGTACTGCTGCTAACTGTTCATATATCTCAAAGGGATTCTTGCATTGCCTATTCAGAGCCTCGAGAAGGGAGAGATGACTCTAACAGCATCTGCTGAAGAAACATGATCCCTATAGGAGAAGATTTCAATAGAGATAAAAGATCACATGCAGACTGCTACGTATATATGACACTGATAGTTTGTGGTAATGAAAAGGAATGTATTAGTATGGTTCATTTCAAAATCAGAAACAGTGATACCTCTGAATGAATATCAGTAAACACAGAGAGATAAAGACAGTGAGCAGCAGGTGGAGAAAGAAAGCCTTACCAGATTCAAATGTCTCCATGGCCATGACGCAGAGGAGACTCAGACGGTTGTAGACTTGAAGGA